>NW_017674074.1:17587-105058 GCF_001879085.1 Nicotiana attenuata | reverse complement strand
CCTCCCTTCACTTGGACCCGCGAAAGAATCAAGGGTTAGTCTTAGGAACCCAAACTAGTTTGGGGTCCCTTTCTATAGGCAAAAGGGTGAATCAAATTCTTTTTAGCCCAACCTGGCAACCTATTTTTCCCTTGAACAAATTCTTTATTCTTTTGACTAGCCTTTTCGTTTGCAATACATTCACTTTTATAGTGACCAGTCTTACCACAGTGTGTGTAAATTTTGTTCTCAGGAAGTGTGAGGTACTTGCTTTTGGGATCCCACTTAGGTGCAGGGGTCCCGTAGCCAAGTCCTCTCTTATTGCTACTATGGTGTTCATGTAGCCATGAAAGTGCATCGGAGGACCTATTCCATTTACAGGTTCTATCTAGCTCATGCTTAACCTTGTTTAGATCCTCCTCAAGGACTCTTATCTGCTCATCTCTTTTGTACAACTCATCTTTCATTTTTCCTACATTTTCTTCTAAAGTGAGTTGTGTGTGATCAGATTTCTTTTTACTAGTTTCTAATTTCAATTTTAGATTTTCAGATTTTAGCTCTAGGACTGTGGTGTCAAGTTCATGAACCTGGTTCTTTAACTCAGCATTTTTACTTTCACTTTCACTAGCCCTAAGTTCCAGATTTTTGCACTTAGCTTTCAAAATCACACACTCCTTAAACAGCTGTTTGTTTTTATTGTTTAGATCCTGAGATTCATCAATGAAATCCAGGAGTAACTCAGATAGCCTTTCTTTAGACAGAAATTTAATCTTGTCTTTGAGATGAATTATACTTACCTCAGATTCCTCATCGGATTCTCCAATTTCCATAAGTGCTTGTTCATCTCCATCTCCATCCTCTGAGCCCTCATCTGAGCTTTCTTCCCAAGCAGCAACCATAGCCTTTGTTGATCCTTTGTTCTTCTTAGGTTGAACCTGTTCCTTCTTCCTGTTCCTTCGTTCAGCTCTTTTCTTCTTCCATTCAATTTCCCATTGAGGGCAGTTTTTGATGTGGTGATCAGTCTTCCCACACTTGTAACACCCCTCATTGGTTTATTTTTCAGGAACCCTTGGTTTGCTGTAGCTTCCACTTCTTGAAGGACCATTTCCTCTCATTAGGTACTTCTTGAAATCCTTTGTGATCATGGTCATTTCATCCTCCTCTAGATCTGCACCTTCAGTGATTCTGAATTCCATGCTCCTTTCCTTCCTGGGTGCATCCATCTTCATGGTTTGCCTTCTAAGTTCATAGGCAGTGAGATTTCCAATTAGCTCATCCAACTTAAGAGTGGCAATGTACTTTGATTCCTGAATAGCTGTGATTTTGCTTTCCCAAGAGATTGGCAGTACCCTTGTCAAAATCTTCTCAACTTTGTCTTCTTCAAGAATAACCCTTCCAAGAGACTTAAGCCATTTGTCAGTGTGGTGAACCTTGTATACATCTCTTGGATGGTTTCCCCTTCCTTCATGGTGAAATTCTCATATTGAGAATACAGCAGTGTTCCTCTGGACCTCTTCACTTGAGGTGTTCCTTCATGAGCCACTTGCAAAGTGTCCCAGATTTCCTTAGCAGTGGTACAACTTTGAATTCTACTGTACTCGTCTGGACCAAGTCCACACACAAGCCATTTCTTGGCCTTAGCATTTTTCTCCCACTTTTTCAGGTCTTCAGCAGTGCAGTCAGCTCTTATCTTTGGCACATCAACTCCTTCAGTATTCTTCTTTGTGGTTGCTAGAGGATCATCAGTGACTATGTCCCAGAGTTCATAGTCTTCCCCTATGATGTGATCCCTCATCCTGTTCTTCCACTAAGAATAATACTAACCATTGAAGAGTGGAGGCCTAGCAGTGGATTGCCCTTCCCAGTTCCCAGGTGGTGCACTCATGTTGATCTTTTCCTAAGGTGTTAGCCTCTTCAAGGATAACCTGCTCTGATACCAATTGATGTTCTAAACGTCAATACCACACAAGAGGGGGGTGATTTGTGTGGTACCCAATTTTCGCTCTAGAAGAACCTGGTTCTTCTAGGTATACTAACTACTGCTGTTTGCGGAATAATAAATACAAAAAATAAAGAATACAAAGATTTTTACGTGGAAAACACCTGGCTCAAAAGGTGAAAAAATCACGACCTACTACTCAGTAGGATTTTCCCAAACTTCCACTAAAATCACTGAGCCAAAACAGCATTTACAAAACTCTTTGTAAACCTAAGGATTAACTCTAATCCCGTTGTAGCAACCAACCTCTAACTGCTGTGACAATTTCAAGTTAACTCTAACTTGAATACTCAAAATACCTATTACAATTGCTTCTAGATAAAGCTGAAAGGTACAATATGAAAACACCTACTGCAATTGAAAAGACACATAAAACTCTTTATGGAGCTGGTTCTTCAATCTGGTTCATGTAGCTTCTGGTTTGCACACTTGAATAACACACGAACTTCTTGCAAAAAGCCTTGCTATTTTGCTCCCAATTCACGTTTAACTTCTGCGTTTTTGTGCAACACTTTAATGTGAGAACATCCTGCAATTTATAGAGTTAGTAGATGAAGAAATAACTAGAGTTCTGATGCAACTCTTCCTTGGTGGAAGAGTTCTAGTTGATTTCAACTTCTAACTCCTTCCCTATCTTGGATAGTGTTCTCTTTGATTAAGGACTCCTTCTCCTTATCAATTATGCAACCTTTTCGATCAGGAGATATTAAATACACCAAGTTAAGCTTATCTCCTTCACGTGCAACCCACATGCTTGAATCTGCCCGTTTTTGTGCACCTGAGGGATGTACCACTGGATGGACCTGGTTCATGTCTGAGTTCCTTTGTCAGTCTTCAAAACTAACCTTTACTTGGTTCAAAACTAACCTTTACTTGGGCCAACACCTTCACTGCTGCATGAGTTCTTGGCGTGTTCATTTCCCAAAGATGGGGTTTATGATTGGAGAAGAAGAAAGGGGGAGGTCAAATGAGTGGGAATGGGTGTGATAGATACCACCCATTTTTTGTAAATGGGTCGGATAAGTAAATGGGTTGAAATAATATCTATTTTTTGTTCCAGTCAAAGATTGCCACGTGGCCCAGTTAAAAATCTCCATGTCATTAAATGAAAGACCCACCAATTCTGCCGTTAGTCGCGGAGGTATTTTTGTTAATAGAATTAACGTCGTGTATTTTTTTTGGACGAATAGATGGACGGAGAGTATTTATAAACCATTTAGCAAACGATAGGGGTAGTTTAGGCCCTTTTCCGAATTAACTTTAGACTTGGGAGCTTCCCACTTTTAGTATAATATGATGATATGATATGATATAGATAATAAAATGTCAAACTAGTTTGTTTTAGAAAAAAAAAATAACTGAAAAATAACTATGCAAGGCGGGGCGGGTTGAAAACTGAAAAAATAACTATGCTGGGCGGGTTGAAATTTTTGTGGGTTTTGCCAAACCCGCCCCGCCCCATTACCATCCCTACACGTTGTTCTCATATTAAAATACCACCCTCCCCCCAACGAAAATGATGTGTTGCCTGACTTTCACCCTCCAAAAATCCCTTTTAAAACTGTCATATAATACACGTGGAATTAAGCTTTTTTCTTTTTTTTTTTAACATATGAGAACAATGTGGTCGGGATTATAGAAGCCTCAAATAGTTTAAGTATGAAACTTGCAAAACGAGCACATTTAGGAGACTTTTGGTGTATTAACTCTTCCCCAAAAGAAATTCGCTCATGAATCTTTTTGTTCCTTTTTATGCACTTGTCTACTAGTAGTAAAATTATTTGAAAAAGTAGATGAAGCTGAATTTTGTAAAGAATTATTCTACTATCTTTGCAATTTATTAGCTTTGGCTGGACTCTATATATGTATTGAAAAATCTACTAAGTTTCGATCCCAGTTACTCAAATAATTAGTGCATTCTCTGACATTTTGAACTCATAAACTTCAAATAATATATCCACCTCTGACTATAATAAGTTGGTACTCTTTTTCTAAGCTCATGATATCAAGCTTACTATGACAAGTTACTTGTTGCACGTGAATTTTACTTAATGACGTAAAAATTCCATGCACACAGAACTTAAAACTCTAAAATAAACAATCAGCTATTCCAATTACAAAAATCTACAGTACACGAGTGCAAATGCAGTTCCATTTTGCAGTTCTACAAGCCTTAACTAAACATTTGGGACTCGCTTAACTTAAACTGAGACACTGCTTACAAGTAATAAACTGTATTTTGTGCAGAATAAGTGGAGCACCATACTGGGGTTGCATAGTTATTACGGACTGAGGAGCATGCGCATAAGATGGAGACAGTTCGAAGGAGAAGCATTGTAGGATCATAGCCAAAGCCATCTTTGCTTCTAACATGGCAAAATTTTGTCCAATGCATATTCTGGGACCCCAAGTAAATGGGAAAAAAGTGACTTGACCCTTTGTTGCGCTTGAGACTCCATCTCTGAATCTCTCTGGCTTGAACCTCTTTGCATCTTCACCCCATATCTCTTCATCATGATGCAACAAGATCACTGGTAAGGAGATTAGCACACCTGCTGGTAGAGATACATCTCCTAATAAAGTGTCTTCCTTAGGCCGTCGAGTAAGTGACACTACTGGGGGATAGAGCCTTAAAGATTCGTACAAGATCATCGTAACCTGCAGCAAGAAGTTCTCCTCCATCAATACATAGCATGAAAAATGACTTGATATAGGTTTAAATTTTTGTGTCAAAACTAATTCCTATCAGTGAAGTACTTATCTAGCTTGCAACTAGTCCGTATATGAGCAAACTACTTTTTATCCCCTTTCTTGACGAGCTGAGTTGTCTCTCATGTTCATAAGAGGATCTAGAGTTTTAAGTACGTGGTTGCTTAGTACCACTGCACCATTACTCCTTTGTCAAAATGAGTATGAAATTAGTATGACTATACCTTTTTAAAAAAATTGTTTTAGAGTTTAAGCTGAAGCAATGGTGCGGAGGCACCCACAACCAATATAATCTGCCCATGCTCATGGCTATAGAAATGACTTGCAACATGGCTATATCCAGTCTAGTATCAAACATTAGAAGCAACATCTAATTCATTTCTAATTTAAGCACTGCATAATAGCAATAACAGGCAAATCCATGGCTGAGAAATTGAACCGACTAACTAGAACACTTACAATTTTTAGACGATTTAATCCATCAAAATCTGGTTTCTGACTTCCAAAGACTTGCAACACCTCTTCTCTGGCCTGTGCTTGCCAATCCTGATGCCTGCTCAACAATATTAGAGTCCATACAAGCAATACTGATGTAGTTTCTTGGCCAGCAAAATAGAATAACTTGCACTCTTGAATGACTTCTTCAATGCTCATTCCAAAATCCTTGTTTCCATGCTGTTCAATTTCTTTAAAATTAGATTCCAGCAATACACCAAGCAGATCCTCATTATTCACCTCTCCTGCTTTCATTGCCTTTACTCTTTTATCAATAATACCTCTAATTGAGGCTTGAACATCCTTTTCAATTTCCTTCATTCTTCTGTTCCTCTTTGTTGGCAAAAACCTGTCAAACAGTTTAATAAGCAAGAAATCAAAAAAGGGAAAGAGATATGCATCAACAAATTATCAAACATAAGAGCAGGAGTTAATCATGTTGCACTGCCCAGTGAGTACTATGGCTATAGTTAGAGCAAATTACCTCCAGCCTGGAATATAAACGGAGCGTATAGCTTCCATAAAATGTTGAGCTTGTTCCTTTTGAAGTTCAAATATTCTTCTACCTTCTTCATAGCTACTGCCAAAGGCTGTCCGGGAGATCACATCACTACTTAATTGTTGAAGGCCAGGCCATATATCTATCTCATGTGAGCCCTCAACTGCAACAATGTCTTCCCATTTGCTCAGCATCTCAGTACAGCTCAAACAAAAAGCTGGAAGCATATGCTGTTTAAGAAATAGTTAAGAGAAAGCCAATGAAGGGACACTTATTCAAAATGTTCCGACTTTGTAATTAGGAATGCAAAATGGTTCCAAACAAGTACCTCCAAAAAGAATCAGAATCAAGAGTAAGTTGTTGTTTCGATGAAAGAAAAGATAAAAATGGACTACTTAAGGAGAATCTATTGCAGTTACAAACCTTTAGCTTCTCCAGGTGGAAGGCCGGAGTGATGATTTTTCTATGTTTGGCCCATTTGTCTCCCTCTTGGCTTACAAGTCCTTGCGCCAGTAACTTGGTTAATGGATTTGAATGAGGCTTTTCATACAGATAGTTTCTGGAGAATACTTCCTTTATAAGCTCGGGGTCCATGATAAACACCAGCGGTTTTGGACCCAACCATACAAAGGATTTTTTCCCTGCAAGCAGATTTTTCCCAATTAACTACTCCAAATTGAAGATGAACATATATCCACCATAAAAAATGAAAGTAACAGGGGCTTTTGAAAGATGAACAGAACAGGAAGGAAGAAGGCACCAAGCAACTTCTTCAAACCCCATGTTCCAAAATCTAACCTTCCAAGGGAAAAATGGCAGCTTTTGCGATAAGAATATAGGCCGGTTAAATTTGGATAACAATTATAGCTGATATTATAAGGTGCTTCAATTTAAATCAGTTTCATTAGTAACAATCATTTGCTAACGACAAGTTGTTCCTTCAAAGCAATTGATTATTTTAGAGTTATCACATAATCTTTTATCTAAACAAACAGAAACTATTCGATAATCTAGACCAAACAGGATAAATGTTTAACTTGTTTTATTCTGGAAAAGTTCAACAAACCACACACAGCAAATTGTACCTAGGCGTAATGTTAAGGCCCGCCGAATGCACCGATGTTTCATGCAAGCCAAGAGGTCCACAAGGTAACAAAGGAGGTGGATAAGCAAAACAAGACACCGAAAAGGAGCTTGGAGCAACCACGGGGCAAGATGAACGCCAATAGTGTGACTTGTGGGTGTGGCCAACAATCGGGACATGAAGAGATGTGCAAGTGCGGACGGAACATATTAACAGTTGTCTTGGAGCAACATGCCTCATAAATTTGAGGAAGCTCATTGGAGCACGAGAAAGAGGAGATAAAACTGTGCCAAGTACACTAGGCGCACTACATTGCCAGTCGGAAAGTTCTATAATGTTCCGTAAGGATCCCAAAGGCTCCTAGAAGACTAAAAAACTCAAAAAATATCCAAGAGGGTCCAGACATATCAAAGGAAGTCAGCAATAGGGCAGCAAGGCCATTGGAAGCACCCACCAACTTGCAGGAATTCTACAAGGGCCTAAGAGGAGGGCCGAGCGTCTATCAAAAATAGTCTCTGCCCTTCCAGTGTAAGGGTAAGGTTGCGTACATCTTAGCCTCCCCAAACCCCACTTGTGGGAATTCACCGGGCATGTCGTTGTTGTTGTTGGCCTAAGAGGAGTCGCCCTTGGATAAATGGGGCTGCCCAGTGCCCACCGACTTTAGGGAGGTTTTCTATCGACTTTGAGGGTTCTTGAAATCTGCAAGGAAGCCTAAAAATAGGGAAGACCCCTCCTTGATATCCATGAGCAGCTAGCCGCACAGTCCAACATACTACACACCAAAACCCTTGTTCTAATGTCCTAGTCTTGTGTTCTTGTGTGTAGTCTTACTTGTAAACCTTGTAAGTGTGTGTGTGTGTGTGTGTGTATATATATATATATATATATATATATATATATATATATATCTTTGTATGATAATCAATAAAATGGGTGTTTTCCTCCTTCCCCAAAGCTTCTCATTTGTCTGGCCTATGCGTTCCAAGTGTTGTTTGGCCAAACACTGACCTTATCCGCTAACGCTTCGTCGCACTTGAGGCATACTTTGCATAGCTGTTGCTTGCTTGAGTTAAGCCACCTTTGAGGAGACGCTTAACTTAGCATCTTAGAGACTGTGTTGGTGACAGTATGGTCAGAGTTCAGTTTAATCAAGCAATCTTTGCCTTCCTTTTTGTTTAGTGCCTAAAAACAAAGCTGAGGGCGCTGAAGTGAGTAAAACCCCCAATAGTTTGGGGATTTAAGTACAAGCTATACAAATTATACATCCAACTTCATCAATTAAGCCAGAGAATTCAACAAAGGGACAACAATGGATGGGCCATAACCAGATTCTCTGTTTTGCATCATAACCTTCCCATCCTTTTATCTTTCTGTGTTGAGGGTCTTTCGGAAACAGCCTCTCTATCTTTGTCTTATTAAAGGTAGGGCTAAGGTGTGCGTACTACCTACCCAGACCCAAGTGGGATCACACTGGGTCTATTGTTGTTATATCCAGACAAGAAAACTTTACCCCTAACACAATATGGAGCTAAGGTGAACTAGGTTTGGTTTTGAAAAAACAGTGAAATTTTGGTTTTGATCTATACTTGAACAAATTAAAAATCTTGACACAACTTTTAATCCAACTCAGTTGTAAATATTCATTTGAGAAAGAGATCCAAATTATTCAGCCAACTAAATAGTGAGCTAGGGATTAGTGAAACATACCATATTTCTTGATGGTATCAAGAAAGAAAGGGACCAATCTTGGGGCTATATCATCAGAAAGATTCATGGGTTTGGAGTTAGCTTCCTTAATCATACCAGAAAGCTCCTTCATATCCCCATACAAAATCCTGTAGGAATTGCCTTTGAGACCTTGTTTCTTCAGTAGCTTTTCCAGCTTCTTTGGTCTGAACCAAACCCAATTCAGCACTCTCCATATACACACCACAAGAGTAATTATTATGGCAGCACAAGATGCTGTTACAATGATTTGAACAGACTCCATTTTTTCACTCACTAACTGTTCTCTTTCTACGCCTTGCACATGATATACCTACCATTTTCGTAAGGGGTAAGAAATCATGGTCGTCATCAGTGACGAGCGAAAGTGAGAATCCGACAAAATCACAGATTTCAACTACTCGGATATGGTATTGGTGTCATTTTCAGATCTTTCGAAACTTTTCATAAAGCGATTATAAAATAAAGTTGTACTTCTCATCTGATTGACTAAATGTGTCCCGTTATAAATATATTATATTATGGATGTTCATGCTTCGTTATAAATAAGCTTCCTGGGGCTCCGTCGTAAATATGTTTATCTATTTAGTACTCTAGTGGAAATAAGCCTCCTGCAGAAGCTTATCACTTCGGTACCCGATTATGAATAAACATTACTTCCGGTAGAAGATTATCCATACCGGGTATAATAAGCTTATACTTTCAGTACTCCGTTATGGATAAACATTACTCTTAGTATAAGATTATCCATATCTGGTATAGTAGCAGCTTACAGAGCAGCTTGTAGTAGCTTACACAGCAGCTTATAGTAGCAGCTTACACAGCAGCTTGTAGTAGCTTACACAACAACTTGTAGTAGCAGTTTACTCAGCAGCTTGTAGTAGCTTACACAACAGCTTACAGTAGCAGCTTACACAGCAGCTTCTTTTCTTCTATAAATAGAAGAGATTTCAGTTTATTATGTACATTAGTTTGAAGTTGAATAATATCAATCTCTCTCTCTCTATACTTGTCTTTGATTTCTTTACTTTAAAGTCTTTATTTTATAACACGTTATCAGCACGAGACTCTGCCATTTTGAGCACTTACTTCGAATTTAATTTCTATTTCGGTGTTCATCTCTGATGTAAGGCGACACTCTTACGTCCGTGGTTAGATCTTGTTCACTCCGAGCATCATAAGGTAGGTTATATCCTTGAGGTGATGAGCTTTTCTCCGTGGCAATAGTGATGTGGATATCACTTACGTCTCGAGTGGCCAAATTTGTGTAAAGTAATTTGAGCTTTTTGCTTATATTTTGTTTAATATCTTTATCATCGCTTGCTTGGTTATATGCTACGTATACAGTACCTATTTTGGTATTAGTTTTCATCCTTATTATCTTAATAAAGGATTATAAAGTGGATAACATTGTTAGATCCACTTAAACTCCAGCAGAGTTTGCAAGAAATATATAACCACCAGAAGTGGTTATGTTTTGTATATCTCATTGTAACTAAATTTTGTTAACCACCAGAAGTGGTATATGCCTATAACCACCAGAAGTGATAATTTAGGCTTCCTATGGTTACAATTGAAGATAAGCTAGAGAAAATTTCTCTATATTACTTGCATGCCTCGATTTGCTCCTGAAGTAGCATTATCTTAAAAGAGGTTGAAGCATCACACGATTTGGTGTGATTAATGCACGTTCAGATAATTATCTTCTATTTCCTGAAGGATGAGAACTTTTGATAAATATTAATCCATTCCCCGAAGTGAATGTGACAATATTAATAAAGCTCGTAAATATGAACGCGCTTTTGATATGAATATATTACAATTCAGCTCCAGAAGAGGTAATATGATTGAGAGAATATATACTCATTTTTTCGTATTTTAAATTTACTCCTGAAGAAGTAACACAATTGACATTCTCTCCTGAAGCAAGAAAATATTATGAAATTGTGTCTCTCTGTGCTTAAACAAAATAATAAGCTATTCAAAGTTATTGTTGAAGCACATTTTCATTCCCTGGAGTGAATGAAGAAATACCACAACTCATGTCCTCATAGGAGCCCTAGCGAATGAAGAGATAGAATAACAAAGGATATAAATCTTGTTTTTGTGGCATAAAGATCATTGTCGCGCGTACCCGTTGTACGTAAAATATCTTGGAAAATTTTATTAAATATCATTCCAAGGCAAAAGTATTCTTGTAGAATGCTTTCTACAACAACCACATTAATATGTTCTGGTTAGTTATCGAGTTCCCTGAAGGAAATAACAACTTATGTATCCTTCCCTGAAGGATGTAATGACTATGTGGTTGCCCCTTTGATATAAAATATTCAGATGTTAATGGAGTTTCTCCCTGAAGGAGATATTTGTCACAAAGTTGGTGGTAAAAATACTGAAATTCTTAATTTCTTATATTTATAAATTTAGAATTATCTTTATATTGTTAATTTGATTATGATTTTCTCTCATGACACCAGAAGTGTCTGAGCACTATTTGGTAGTACATAATTTATCAACAACTCCTGAAGAGCTAACTGTTTATCTAGAAGACACATGACACCAGTAGTGTCTGATAAATATTAAATTGTGGATAATAAATGAAGGCTCTCGAAGAGTTTATGTACAAATATGTCATTCATATTATGTGATTATGGTCAAAACATATGTTGTAGTAAACCTGAAGTTTACTAATACAAATGACTATCATATTGAGACTACAAATGATTGAAAGATTGAAAATCTTCATGTTTCCACAATCATAGGGGGTAAAATAATATGTATGTGAGAAGTTACCCGCCTTATTTTTTAATTTGTACTACATCATATATCACAGTAAACCAGAAGTTTACTAATACAAAAGCAGCTACAATAAATCAGAAATTTACTTATACAAAAATAGTCACAATAAATCAGGAGTTTACTAATGCAAAAGTTTGTGCCATAGTAAACCAGAAGTTTACTAAGAGATAGCACATTCCATGATAAACTTGAAGTTTTCATTTGCCATTTTTAAAAGAGCTATTTGAGAATTCAGATAAACATATACTGAGGAACCAGAAGATTCTTCAAGAATTCTCTTGTGCTGCTTGTTCTCATAATAAATTGATTATACCGGCTAAAGTTGGGACTAAACCCCTGAATTCTGAAATATATAAAAGGTGAATATGGGCCCATTCACCTGTCATGTGAACCACTTATAGATGTATATATAAGATGGTTACATGTATGTTTATTGTCAACCTGCAGTTTGGCATTTGAGATTGCTTTTCTCAATTAAGAGCATAACTTTCAGATTATGAAATCAAGACAGTTCATCTTGATAATGCTGGTTTATATCCAAGCTGGTTTATCATTGAATACCTCCTACTAATGGTTAAACTATTACTTATGAGAACAAAGCTTCATATGTTGGTCTAAGATATTCTAAATTGCATACAGCAACACTTGTATGCATCAGACCAACAATATATGATAAAGTCCTCTCCTCATAATTGGTTTTGGATCAGAAATCAAATATTTTTTCTATCTTTTGATGTGTGGTTTATGATTAATTTTTCTACCACAATACACAAAGATATGTTTCCCAAAGAAGATTGGGGATATATGTTAGTTTTTCTAACATTTGGGGGATGGAATAAACAGCTGAAAATATGCTATATGAATCGAATTATCATTAATATGATCCTCACTTAGAAGATAATCCAAGTCAAATGCCAGAAGCATTTGCTGATCCAAAATTTAATATCATATTTCAGCTGCAAATGCTCCTATTAAAATTAAAGTCCCTGAAGTATAGAGTTTACTGTACGCATGAAGCGTGGTAGACCAATCGGTTCCAAAGGTAACAATCATTGAAAAATGATAAGGAGCTAATGATCAAAATGATCATAATGAGGAGGAAATAAGCTCTAGAAGAGCCCACGACATAACATTTCATGAAACTCCAGAAGAAGTTCAAGTACATGAAAATAAAGAAAGTGATGAGATCTCAACAAGTTATGTCGCTTACAAACCGATACAAAGTGATCGTCGACGATATATTTGATACAATATAGTGCACAATATTATAAAAGATTGTGAGGATCGGACCTGTAGTCCAGACACCTGAAGATGTCACGCCATTTAAATGTAAGTCATAACTTATATGACTCATTTGATTAAGTCTATATGAAGATCCCTGAAGGATTTAAAATGCTTGAAGCATATAATTCAAAGTCTCAGAAAATGTACTCGATCAAATTATAAAGATCTTTGTACGGTTTAAAGCAATATGGGCATATGTGGTATTATCGCCTCAGTGAATATTTGCTGAAAGAAAGTTACATATATGATGTTATTTGTCCATGTATTCAGAATTTGATATACTTGCTGTTTATGTTGATGACATAAATCTTGTTGGAACTCCAGAAGAGCTCCAAAAGGCAATTGAATATCTTAAGAAAGAATTTGAGATAAAAGACAAAACTTTGTCTTGGTCTGCAAATTTAACATTTAGCGGACATGATCTTTATCCATCAATCTGCCTATACAGAAAGGGTCTTAAAACGCTTTTACGTGGACAAAGCGCACCCATTGAGTACACCAATAGTTGTTCGATCACTTGAGGTGGATAAGGATTTGTTCCGACCTCCAGAAGAGGATGAGGAACTCCTTGGTCCCGAAGTACCCTATCTCAGTGCAATTGGTGCACTAATGTATCTTGCTAATGCTACAAGGCCTGATATAGCATTTTCTGTTAATTTACTAGCAAGATACAGTTCTTCTCCTACACGAAGACATTGGAACGGGATTAAGCATATACTGCGATATTTAAAGGGAACTCTTGATATGTGTTTGTTTTATGCTAATAAAGATAGTGCAGATCTTGTTGGTTATGCAGATGCAGGTTATTTATCTGATCCCCATAAAGCTCGATCTCAAATCGGGTACGTGTTTACATATGGAGGTACTGTCATATCATGGTGCTCCACAAAGCAATCTATTGTTGCTAATTCTTCAAATCATGCTGAGATAATAGCTATTCATGAAGCAAGTAGGGAATGCGTATGGTTGAGATCAATACTTTATTTTATTCGAGAAAAATGTGGTTTGGAATGTGAGAAAAGACCCACAATTTTATACGAAGACAATGCTGCGTGCATAGCTCAATTGAAGGAAGGATTTATAAAAGGAGACAGAACGAAGCACATTTCACCAAAATTATTCTACACACACGACCTTCAGAAAAATGGCTACATTGATGTGCAACAAATCCGTTCAAGTGATAATCCAACAGATTTATTCACTAAATCTTTGCCAACTTCAACTTTTGAGAAGATGGTATACAAGATTGGAATGCGGAGACTCAAATATTTGAAACAAGGTTTTCATCAGGGGGAGTAAAATACGCAATGCACTCTTTTTTCCTTACTGAGGTTTTTTCCCATGGGGTTTTCCTTATAAGATTTTTAATGAGGCACCTAGCAATGCGTATTACTAAATATGTGTACTCTTTTTCCTTCACTAGGATTTTTTTTCCCACGTGGTTTTTCCTAGTAAGGTTTTAATGAGGCACATTATCTTTTAATGAACATCCAAGGGGGAGTGTTATAAATATATTATATTATGGATGTTCATACTCCGTTGTAAATAAGCTTCCTGAAGAAGTTTATCCATATGGGGCTCCGCCGTAAATATGTTTATCTATTTAGTACTCTATTGGAAATAAGCCTCCTGCAGAAGCTTATCACTTCGGTACCCAGTTATGGATAAACATTACTTCCGGTAGAAGATTATCCATACCGGGTATAATAAGCTTATCCTTTCAGTACTCCGTTATGGATAAATATTACTCTTAGTATAAGATTATCCATATCTGGTACAGTAGCAGCTTACACAGCAGCTTGTAGTAGCTTACACAACAGCTTGTAGTAGCAGCTTACACAGCAGCTTGTAGTAGCTTACACAGCAGCTTGTAGTAGCAGCTACACAGCAGCTTGTAGTAGCTTACACAGTAGCTTACAGTAGCAGCTTACACAACAGCTTCCTTTCTTCTATAAATAGAAGAGATTTCAGTTCATTATGTACATCAGTTTGAAGTTGAATAATATCAATCTCTCTCTATACTTGCCTTTGATTTCTTTACTTTAAAGTCTTTATTTTATAACATGTCCTAGATTTTGTTCGTATATAATAATGGAACACTTTTATTGTTTATTATTTTATCGTTTGTCTTTGCAGTCTTCATCTAAATAAATGGCTCCGAAGTTATAGACCATTGTTATAGGATGAACCTTTACTAAAACATAAATGCGACACTTTATGTGGTGGTCCTTTAACTTTTGATTTCCGCTTGTTCTATGAGCAGAATTTCAAAATTAAAAGTGTTGATCGTATGGGCAAATGAGAGTGGCACCACTTGTTAAACTTAAAATTTTGCCTATGGAACAAGCATGAAAAAAATTCAAGATATCCACTTTGAGGGTTATTTCTGTACTTCACCCAAGTTTTATGGGCTTTAGCCTGGGTCCATTTTGGCCCAGTAAAAAGAGCAGAGGTTGCCCAAAAAATAATTCTCGTTTGATACGAGGAATATAGAATAATTAATTAGCGAAATTCATTTTTAGTCACTCGGACTAAATTTATAACATCCGGTAGCCCAAATTTACAATATACATTTTATAGCCCAAAAGTACTTCTAGTGGCCAGCCACCAAATTATACATCTGGCCCACAATATACTCGGTTATCATGAAAGATTGGGGGTGAAAGCCTTGTACAAAGGTATATAAGACGGTACCATACTTTGGAGTTCTCATGGATTTTCTTGTCGGGGATGCTACTCCAGTTCGTTATTTGAATCCTCCCCTATTCAAGGCAACCGTGGTAAAAAATATTGATTTGTCATATGAAAAAAAATAGTACTGAATTCAACGCAGTTAATTAATCTAGAGTGTTATTAATAAAGATGAAATTATTTCTACTGATTTTAGGTAGTTGATGATGTGGCTCACACTTTGCGAAACATTGAGCTGAATCACTCAACTAGCATCACATATGAATTTATGGGCTTGCAGCAACATAAGAGACCAAAAGTGGGTCAATTCAGATTAGGCTTCTATAATGAAAAAGTGTGGGCTACTGCAGAGGTATTTTGGACTCGGGAGTATAAACCTTCAATGGTTCATGAAGCTGATTTGGAGCAATCTGAGTGAAGGATTGAGATCAGATTGTCATTATAGAAAATAGATTGTCATTATACAAAACATATATAAAGTAGATTGTCACTATACAAAAATATACTAAATAGACTGTCTCTATAAGTTTATATACAATAGACTGTCACTATACAAAATATATACAAAATAGACTGTCATTATACAAAATATATACTAAATAGACTGTCATATACAAATATGCAAAATAGACTGTCACTATACAAAAAATATACTAAATAGACTGTCACTATGCAAAATATATTCAAAATAGACTATCACTATAAAAAAAGATATACAAAATAGATATTTCGGGCTATTAGATGTAATATGTTTGGACCGGAGGGCCATTTCGGGTCAATGAAAAAAAACATGGGCTATTAAAATTTTGAGGGATTACAGAGGGTCATTTTCTCAAAAAAGTAATTAAGATTGAGTTAATATCTACTACAAATAGTATAATATAAAAAAAAAAATATAGTGAGGCTATCATTTGACTAAATGCAAGAAAAGAAAAACATTAAAAATGACGACTTAGTTATAATATACTTTGTTTTTTTACAACATCATCCTTAAATTTCTTATAAAGAGAAGGTTCAATTTATTACTATTAATTTAGAGTATAAATTTTGGTATCTTATTTATGCTTCAATTATCTAACTGGGTTTGTGCTTTAACATGTATAACTTCAACAAAAAATTTAACATACATTATAGTTTATTATTACTATAATATAATTGTAATTAGTTAAAAATTGTATTCCTATCTTTTGTAAACCTATTTATAGATATATATTTTTTTTACTCATCATGCTAGGTTTATAGGTTTGATTTACGATGTATAGGAAACTTCAACAATTTTCGACTTAAAACTAAATCAATTCTTTTATTGGTAAATTTTAATGCACATGTTTCCTTTAATTATTTTAAGTTATTTGTTCTAAAGAGGATAGTGAATAACCTTTGAAATATTCACACAACAAGAGTAATATTTTTCTATATTTTTTTAAAAGAGTTCTAACCGCACGAGACTTTATTTGCTTCCTACTTATTCTCTTTCAATTAATTTTATTTTATTTTTTTTCCTAAAGAATTAACTACCAAAATTCTAAAACAAAAACAACACTTCTAACCTTAAAGGAGTTCGTACTCGCTAGTTTCCCACTTTAATTATGCTGGTATTTCTTGTATAAATATGCTATATTATATAGTTTAAATAAGAAAAAATATAATATAGAAATTTAGGTAATTATAAAGTCCTAGATATTAGGAAAACAAATGACTATTTGTCTACTGTGTACTCTATTTTTAAAAGGGTAAAAAAATGAACGATATTTTGCTAAGTGCATTCGTGCTTTTAATATAGTACTAGTCTCTATATTCGTGCGATGCACGAAATATCTTTGCAACGACTATCAAAGAGATTACTCTCAAAGTGGCCCGACTATTGATTACTCTCAAAGTGACCCGACTATCGATTACTCTCAAGGCGACCCGACTATCGGAGAGATTGCTCTTGAGGTGTGAAGAGATGGATACTCATCTCCGCCCAAAAATCGGAGGCCATTTCAGGACGTAAAGGTTCATACGGCATATCGAAGTACAAGTCCATGGCAACAAATAGATGGTGAAATCCTCAACATCATATGGAGGACAAATTCATGGCAGCATATAGAAGGGTAAATCCATAAAGAGGCCAACTTAATGTGCAAAGGAACTTAAATGTCCACCTTAAGATTGGAAAGTTATAGTTCCTTTTAAGGACAAACTCGCGAAGAGACCAACTTAAGGTGCAAAACAACTAACATGCCCACCTTAAGATTAGAAAATTATAGTTCCTTTTAAGGATAAACCCGTGAAGAAGCCAACTTAAGGTGCAGTGGGCTAACATGTCCACCTTAAGATTGAAAAATTAGAAAGCTTCAACTCGAAGACTTGGTGGACTTGATGACATCAACTTGAACACATGGCGGACTTTGCAGACTTCAACTTGAAGACCTACAAACTTGAAGATTTGATGGACTTGAAGATATAGCGGACTTTGACGCTTCAACCTGAAGAACTTGAGAATTAAATATTTCAACTTGAAGAGCGGAGAACATGAAGACCGGAAGACTTAAGGATTTGGTAAACATGAAGACATAGTGAATCTCCAGGCTTCAATTCAAATACTTAGTAGCCTCCTAAAAGACTAAAATCATTCCGTTGAAGACACCAATTTACCACAGAGGCTTGCCCCCTTTAAATCAAATGGGATCCAAAGTTCAGTAGAAGAATAGTATCTCAACTCGATTTTCAAGTGCTAGTTGAATGGATTACATTCCATTATACTTCACGAACAATGATTGGGGGATTATGTATCTTTTGAACTTATGCGACTGAACTCAGAATGAAACTTTAAGCTACCTACGTACCTCGTGAAGAGGATCAAGTCATACCGTAGTTCAAAATGGGTTATTTATTTATTTATTTATTTATTTATTTATTTATTTTGTTTTTAATTTTTTAATTGTCTTAACTTTTGCTTAGGCCGCCTCTTTCGAGGTTTTCAACCTAGCAGACTCTTTTTTTTGGTGGGCCGTACACAATTTAGACTCATGCGGGCCAGGAGTGTAGGAACATGCAGTTTAGGCTCGTGCGTCAAGGAGCGTTGCAATTTCAAGGATAATACTTCTTCAAAAACTTGCCATTGATAGGGCCGATTCTCATGCCATCTGCATCAACTAGCTTGTAAGCCCCCACTTGAGTAAGCTTCTTGTACGACATATGGCCCATCCCATTTTGAAGTGAAATTCCCTACAGGTTTATGCGAAGTAATAATGGGTCTTCGTATGGCAATAACTTGATCTCCTACTTGAAAGGACCCCTTAGGCGAACTCTTATATTGAAGGCGCGAGACAATAGAGCTTGATAACATTCAAGACTCTCTTGAGCTTCCAATCTCTTTTCATCAAGAGCCTCCAACTCTGCGAATCGAAGTCGAGCATTTTCTTCATCAGTGATCACTTCTTGAATATCTAATCATAATGAAGGTATATGACGCTCGAGTGGCAAAACTCCTTCAACTCCATAGACAAGTGAATAAGGGGTCGCTTGTGTTGGTGTGCGGTGAATTATCCTATATGCCCATAGAGCTTCTTCCATACGGCCATGCCAATCTTGTTTGGATTTGGAGACGACTTTCTTTAACAAGTTGCATTGAGTCTTGTTGAATGCCTGAGCTAGACCATTGGCTGGGGCATTGTACATAGAAGAGTTACGTTGCTTGAAGCCAACGAGATTAAAAATCTTGTTCATCAACCTATTATTGAATGGCTTGCCATTATCCGCTATTATGTAACGAGGAATGCCAAAGCGATAGATTATGTTTACTCAGATGAAACTTGCAATATTTTCCTTCTTTACTTCCTTAAGAGCAACAGCTTCGGCCCATTTGAGAAGTAGTCAGTTGCAGCCAAGATGAATAGGTGCCCACCAGAGGACTTTGGTAATGGTCCAACAACATCCAATCCCCA
The DNA here is from genome assembly GCF_001879085.1 of Nicotiana attenuata. NCBI lineage: Eukaryota > Viridiplantae > Streptophyta > Magnoliopsida > Solanales > Solanaceae > Nicotiana > Nicotiana attenuata. The sequence continues at coordinate 85,862 of NW_017674074.1, read as the reverse complement.
AGCGTCAAACGGCCAGGATGCAGTAGTCGGGTGCAACACTTCGGGAGGCTGATGAATAAAATTTGCATGAAATTGGAAAGCCTTGCATCTTCGAGCATAGTCCAAGCAATCTTTTACCATCGTTGGCCAATAATATCCCATCCTTTTTATATGTAAGTGGAGCTTTGGTCCAGACTGATGTGACCTACATACTCCAAAATGTGCCTCTTGCAGAGCTTGGAGTGCTTCTTTTTCCCCTAAGCATCGCAAGAATACTCCATCAAATGACCTTCTGCATAGAGTATCTTTGTAGTAAAGGAAGCGAGGTGCACAACGATAGATTTCAGTTCTTCTCCTCGGATTTTCTGGAAGTATCCCGTAGCTTAAGTAGTCGATAATGGGTTGTCACCATTCTTCTTTCTCAGCTTCAGAAACACCGACAAGATGCCCGAGTTCATTTTCTTCACCTTCAACCTCATTTGGCGGCGGTACTACCCATTTTTGGCAGACACTAACTTGCGCTTGATCAGGCAGGGTTAACGATGAAGCTAGAGCAGCTAAAGCATCAACCTTCTTGTTTTCTTTCCTTGGCATATGTTGAATAGTCACGTCACCGACCCATCCCATTAATTTTTTAGCATAATTATGATGTGGGCTTAGTTCAAGTTTCTTGACCTCGTAACTACTTAAAAGCTGGTTGATCACCAACTGAAAGTCACCAAATACTTGCAATTGCAACCGCTTCATTTCGACAACCATTTCAAGCCCAAGTATTAGTGTTAGAGCAGAGTTGTGTCAACGTAATAGAGTAGGGTAGAACTTCACCTTGAGAAGTGACGAATACTACACCAGCACTAGCTCCTCCGCGATGTGTAGTACCATCAAAGTACATCTTCTATGGAGGTTGAACTATAATTGCCAACGCTTTTCCTTTTATAGCCTTTTGAGGGATGTACACAATTTCAAATTATTGAAACTGGAGGTACCACCTTGCTAGTCGATCACTAAGGACAGGTTTTGACATCACAAACTTGATGGGATTTGCTCTAGAAATAAGACGAACGTCATGAGCTTGAAAGTAGTGCTTCAAATTTTGGATTGAAAAGACTAGTGCCAAACATAACTTTTCGATTAGCAAATAATTCAGCTCATTTGGTGTCATCATACTGCTCAAGTAGTAAACGGAGTTTTCTTTCCCTTCACTATTTTCTTGGGCCAACAGAGCTCCAACAGACCTTTCTTGTGCTAAAATATATAGTATCAACGGCTTTCAAGGTATAGGGCATGCCAAAACTGGAGGCTTCATCAAGTAAGTTTTGATGCTTTCAAAGGCATTGCTACAAACTTGGTCCCACTTGAAAGGAACGCCTTTCTTCATAAGGCGACTGAATGGTTGGCCCCTCCCAACTAAATTTAAGATGAATCTCCCAAGGTATGCTAGCTTTCCTTGCAGACTTTTCAGTTCATGAATATCGTGAGGCCGAGGCATCTTTAAAATGGCATCCACTTTGGCTTGATCAATTTTGGATCCCTAGATGTCGGACATTGAAACCAAGGAACTTTCCAGAAGTAACTCCAAAGGCGCATTTCAATGGATTCATCCTAAGTTGGTACCTCCGGAGCAATTAAAATACTATCCTCAAGTCTTTCAAGTGGTCGCCCCTCTTTCTTGATTTTACCACCAAGTCGTCCACATAGCATTCGACATTCTTATGGAGAAGGTTATCAAAGATATTCTGCATATCCCTTTGGTAAGTAGGACCAGCGTTCTTCAATCCAAAAGGCATTACCTTGTAGCAATAAATACCCTTGGGGGTACGGAATGTAGTAAGCTCTTCATCCTTTGGTGCCATGCGAATTTAGTTATATCCCGACGAACCATCCATGAAAGACATTGCCTCATAACCAGTAGTAGGATCGATCAGCTCTGGTATAGGAAGCAGGGATTCATTTTTGGGACACACATTATTGAGATCCCTGAAGTCAACACACACTCGAATCTATCCATTCTTCTTCCTTACAGGGACAATACTTGAGACCCGTGTTGGGTATTTAACTTCACGAATAAAGCCAGCTTTGATGAGTTTGTTAACTTCGATTTCAATCATGGGAACCAAGTCCGCCCTAAAACGCCTTTGAGCTTGCTTAACAGGACGAGCACCATTCCTGACTACAAGGTGGTGGACTGCTACTTTGGGATCCAAGCCAGGCATCTCTTTATAACTCCAAGCAAAGACATCCCTATACTCCATGAGTAACTCAATATAAGTGCTTTCTGCATCGACTGCTAGTAAAGCACTTAGATAAGTGGGCCTCGATTCTTCGCCGGTGCCAAGGTTTATTTCTTTCAAAGCGTCAACTGTTGCCTTTACCCCTTCTTCAACTTCAAACAGAGCATCCTTTGCGTCTTCATCTTCTTGAGGGTCCCCATCATTAAAGGATATGTGATAATACGGTGAAACATCCTCCAATTTCTTGCCATCCTCCATTAGAGATGAGATACCATGTTCGCCTTGTGTAGTAACATGATACGAAGAACCCACACTTTCTTCGTCTTCATCACATTCTTTAGTGTAGACCACAGTGTATGGATTCACCTTTAGTACCTCATCAAACGAAACCATGACTTTTGTTTGTCGCCTCATTCTAGAAGGAAATAGACTTTGGAAATCCTTAGAGATCTTCTGAATTTTGGGCGAAGCGGGTGTTCTTGTATTTTGATAATATCTATGGAACTTGTTTCCATTCTTTAATGGATCCAATCTCTCAAATACGGAAGTCCTCACAGTTGGTTTTCCAAGTCGATCAAAGACTGAAGGTCTATTAGAACCGGCAGATTCATCTTCCACAGTGATATAATTGTTGCTCGCCCTTCTTATGAAGATGCATATTGGCGACGGTTGCTTGTATCCCAAACCTTAACGTGGTTTCCTTGTAGCAGCTTCTGATGGGAGCTTCCATAACTTTGATGGCTCATTGGGATTATATCCAGCCTTTACAAATAACTTGTAAGCATTTGGATCAAAACCTTTATCTGTACGCTTTCTAGGGAGCACCACATTATGCAAATAATTTTGGGCCACAAACCCTGCAAGCGGCATTGAGGACAACTTTACTGCCTCAATTTGTTTGATCGGAAGAGTTAACCCCTTTAGCATGTTAGTTTGGAGATTAGATGATTCCCCTTCATCTTTTTTCTTTTTAGGGACATATTGGAGTGCATGAGTTACTTTCTTGCCATAAGACACAATATCGCTTCTATAGGATTTATTCGCATTAGGTTATACCTCCTCAGTAACACCTTTGGCTTTACCAGTAGTCACCTCACCTCTTTTAGTTGTGGGTTGCCATTCTTGTCATTCATGACATCATCAGCTTTTAGCTCCTTCACAATGCAGTTCTTCAAGTAGAACTTTGCATCGGCGAAGTGTGACTCAGCCTTGGTAATGGCTCGTCATCAGCAACTATCTTCTTCTCAACTTCACCCTTGTAGCATTTCAAACATTGATGGTAGGTAGATAGAACCACTTTATTCTCATGTATCCAAGGCCTTCCAAGCAAGACGTTGTATGAAGTCTTTACATCAATCACATGAAGCCATGCACTTGATTGAATATCTTCAATGGTGGTTCCGAACCTGATCGCACCTATGGCTCTTTTCCCCCTTGGTTGAATCCTTGGATCATCACACGACTTTCCAAGAGTTCGTTCATGGGAATACCAAGTTCTTTCACAATGCAAATTGGCAAGATGTTCACTGAGGATTCTCCATCAACCAAAATTCGATTTACCCTTTCATCACGCATATAGCCAACCAGGTACAACGTGCGGTTATGAAGAGTGTCACCTAGTATAAGATCGTCATTTGTGAACGTAACGTTTTCCTCGCACGCGTTAACTTCTTGAGCAATAGACTCGATGAGATTTTCTGAAGATGGTGCCAACGGTAGGTCATCACTCTTTTCTTCCCCTTTATCATCATTGCAACAAGAGGCCTCACTACCATTACGGGAAATCTTCATGCGGAACAAACATGGAAAGAAATCCTTCAAGGTCACTGGATGTCGTGACTTTTAAGGGTGGTGCACCCTCACTTTTTCTTTCTTCAAACGCCTAACCGGATTCTATTTCCTTGTTCTTTTTACCATCATATTCCTTGTTGGTTGTTCTATTGATTCTTTTAGTGGGCTCCTTCTGTGGCACCTACGACGAGTCACCAACGTCCAACCTTCATCATTATCAGGTTGATCGACTTCAACTTTGTTGTTCTCTAGTAATTCGTCATCTTTACTTTCTTTAAAACCACATAATTCATCCGGACTGAATGAGCCAAAGGTGATAGAGACTTGGTTTGGGCTTGCTTTCTCATCTTCAAGCACGATCTTCTTTTCACGAGCCAAGTCCATAACTTTGTCCCGAAGAAAAAGCACTCTCTAGAGGGTGGCTCACAAGTCGATGGTATTTACAGTAATTTGGGTCATTTGTTTTATCAGCTTCATTTGGATGCTTCATCTCCGGAAGCTCAATGAGATTTAACTCGATGAGTTCTTCAAAAGTTGTTGGCGTATCAGAATTCAGAAATGGGTACACATTCTCTTGAATTTCTTTTAGAGTCAACTTCTCACTTGGTTTATCTTGAAAAGAAGTGGATTTCGTACTCTGTTTCTTGCCCACCTTCGTTGTGAACTTCACAGGTGATGTGTTCACAATCATAGCTTCTTTGTTTTCAGACTTGGGTACGGACTTACTCCATTTCATGACTTCTTGCTTGTCGTTCCCTTTGTAAGACTCATAGATAGGCAGCCTTTCGTTTCCAGCGAAGGCCATGCTTAACTCCATGTCATGGGCACGAGTCACAGGTTCTTGAAATGTGCTAGTCTTGATACCTTGCAAGATGTAGCACAATCCCCAATGCATGCCTTGGATGCACATCTCTATGCAGAAGCTTCACTAAACCTCTCTTTGCAGTTGAGGCTTGCATTTCTCTAACGATTGATAAAGTCGATAACTGGTTCACCCTTTCGTTGACGAGTATTTGTAAGTTCTGTCATACTCACAATACGTCTTGTGATATAAAAGCAATTGAGGATCTCTTGCTCTAGTTGATCCGATCTATCAATAGATCCAACCTCGAGGTCTGTGTACCAGTCAAAAGCAATTCCTGTTAGTGAGCGGACAAACTGCTTGACGAGGTAATCTCCGTAAGTCCCAACACTGTTTCACGTCTCAACGAAGTGCGCCACATGTTGCTTTGGGTTACCTTTACTATCAAGCTGTTGAAACATCGGAGGCTGATAGCCAGCAGGCATTTTCAACATATCAACCCTTGCAGTGTACGACTTTGCATATGTAAGGGAGGACTTGGCAACAACTTCATACTTGTTCTTAATAGTTCCTTCAATAAACTCCTTCAGTTGATCAATTGGAATCATCCCTTCAGATGAGACAAGGATAGCCTTAGCAGATGCTACTTGTCTTGGGGGAGAATCACTCTCTGAAACTTCTGGGAGCTTGCCAGGTGCATAGGTGGATTCTTCTTCCATCAAGATTCCTACCCTATCTGTTAGCTTGTCGATTCTAGCATCTTGATTTTGCATGCACTTGGTCAAGCCAGCGATTGCTTCCGTCAAGTTTGCCAACTGCTCCTCCACAGATGAAGTGTTTGTCACCATGGCTTGCATGATTATTGTGGACGATGGAGAGCAGCATGGATTGTCACACAGATTGATCCTCGATTGGCTCACACTAAGTGCTGTAAGTAGAGAGGATCCATCACTTGAAGCATCATCATCTTCCTTCACAACAGAGCTCTTGGATCTGGAGAGGTCAAGTAGAGCAAGAGTTTTCTTAATCTTTTCAGCAACATGGCTTTCTCCTTCGGGTGCGTTTGTGGAAGATCTTGCTTCTTTTGAGGATGAAGATTCGAAAATAGGGGTTCATGCGGATGATACTTGGAGTTCTTGTTGTCCTAAAGAGCTTGCCTTGCTCTTTGTAGTCGGTCCAAAGCTTCCAAAGGTGACATCGATGATGCTTTCTATATCAGCATAGAACCTGGAATTAGCAGCCTTGGTGGAAGTTGATCCGGGGTTGATTTTCTTTGAAACTATTATGATCTTTTCAACTTCGGTGATTGAAAAGTTGATATGAGAGGTAGAGATTGTCCCACTGGGCGTTCCAGAATTTGTAGACAATAAAATTGCGTCAAGAAAATAATCGAGATCAAAAAATATTGCAACAATCGTAGTATTTGATTTCAAATAATATGACTGTACAATCTCTATGAATCCTCTGATTCTTCTTTCCAATAGTAAATAAATCCAAGGGCCTTCGAGCTTGATCTTGAATATGTAGTTATTGCCACGAACGATGATCTTGAATTCAACTAGCACAAACTTTGATTTGAACTCGTACTCCTTGAATCTTGATTTGTTCTTCGTTCTTGATCTTGAACTTGATTTCTTGAACTTGAACTTGATTGCTTGAAGCTTGAAACTTGTAGAGAAATTTGCGGCGTTTGATCCACGAGCTCTCTTTTGCTTCTTGTTATAACTTCTGGTGTCTTTCTGAGTTATGAAGACCCCTATTTATAGTTGTGGGAGGAAGAGTTTTGATGAGAACAAACTCTTTCCGACCAATCAGATTGAAGAGTAACAAGGCCACACTTGATTTGCTAGAACATGTCACTTGCACATGTGGAGTAGTTTCATTGGCCTTTTAATTTGACTTGGCATGCCTTGTCATTTTGACATGTGGCATGATTCCATTTGCTCTTCTGCTTGACTTGGCGTTCCACGTCATTTGACACATGGCACCAAACTGGGCCTCTAGGAAAATGACATCTTTGGCTTAATGAAGTGGGCTCATCACTTTAGCCAAATTAAATGGGCTAGCTCAGTGGATTAAGACTTACTCATTTAATCCATATATATTGGACTTATATAATTAATTCAATTATATTAGCGCATAATATTTATCTGAACTAATATATCTTGAATTTAAAATATAGCCCAAATAATTTTATAATTTAATCTAATAAAATTTAGATGCCTACAATCTTATATGCTCATATAGATGTTAGTGAGTAGTAATGCATTCCTTCCCAAACCTATTGTTGCTTTTAAAATTTATTGCATTGTTCCTTCTTCTTTTTCACGGAAATATTATTAATTGACGCACTCTTTGAATATTTTGTAACTGATACTTATTTTTTTATTATAATTAAGTATAAGATGATTTGAAACTTTTAATTCAACCGATAGAAAGGAAATACAATATCACTCGATTAAATGATTCACGAAATGCATAGTTGTTTCCATTGAAAGAAATTTTTACTTTTCGTAGCAATGCTAGAAGTTCCTTGCCAATTCTGTTGGTCAAATCCAAGACTTGATTCCTAATTAACAGGATAAAAGAATCACACTTGAAAATATATAAGTAAACTTGGAAGATCAGATTAATTGAAAAGTTTTGCCAAGATAATATAAACTATGAATATACAAGAAATAGAATTGTTGCATAATATTTTAAGACTTCCAAATCCATCTGAACATCATCTAAGCTCCTCATTCATGACGAATAACTTATATAATTTTAATTTTAGGCCATAAATTTTATGCCTTCTAATCTAACCTGTGTTTTTGCTCCCCAAGACCAAAGTAAGCTGCTAATGTTGCCATCTAAGAACAAAATACTTCGAAATATAATGGTCAAAATTAAATTATAGACGGAATCATAGAAGTCCTTCGTTAAAAAGGCACAAAATTATATTAATTCAACATGTTATTATGAATGTGCATACCTTCATATTTTTAGCTCTTGCCAAATTTCTATGTCAAAACACCTAAATGATCAATAATTCCAACAGGCACAGTTACCAAATTTCTCAATCACATATAAGAAACTGCAAAACCTAACAAAACAAGAACAAAAAAAAGTAAGTTAGTCAAAAAAAATTCACATGCAAGAGTATATCTTCATGTATTTACCAGTTGATTCAACAAGGTATTCTGATTTTACAACTTTGCGGACAAATATTCCATGGAAGATACTGCTAACATGATATTCAATGGAACTGTTGTTTGGGTATTAGACTTATGTTACGTTGTATAAGCATAGATGGAGGAATAATCATGTTATTAAATAAGACATTAAATTTTTGGATGTTATGAATATGAGAGGTATGAGAGTTATAAATAAATATACCAATTGAAATTGTGGAAACGAACAATTCTGCAAAAATGTAAGAATTGAAAAACTGAGAGACTTCGTATTCTTAAATGTCTTGCCTTTCTAGTTGAGCAATGAAAGTGTACTGTTATAGAATATTTGGCAGATGACTACATTTTTTCAGTACATATTTTGAGGAAAATATAAGAGAAAGAAGCAGAAAAATTGACAAAAAAAAATAAAAAGCAATGCTAGCCTAAGAGAGGTGATGTCACGACCCAATTTCCCCTATAGGCCGTGATGGCGCCCAACGCTACATCTAGGCAAGCTAACAGTGAACTAACTCGGTGATCTTTTCTTTTAGAAATTTGAAATAGTTTGTTTTCAATCATTCTGAATTCAAGAAGTGAAAAAGTTGGTAAAAAAAAATAAAAAATAACAATTTTAAAAGCAATAGGATGAAGTAATTACTCAAAAGCCAACAAGTGTCTACTAGCATAAATCTCCAAGACCTAGTGTAACAAGTGTATGAGCTACTAGTAGAATATACAAAGGAATACTACACTACTGTCTGAAATGAAATAGACAGAAATAAAGCAAACGAAAGACTTCAGCTGCTGCAGAACGGGCTAGGAAGGCAGCTCACCGCTAAGTCTCGTAGTAATCAAGGATGCACAGCCGGACTGATATCCAGATGCACCTGCCTCAGATCCTGCACGATTAGTGCAGAAGTATAGCGTGAGTATATAAACAACATGTTCCCAATAAGTATCCAGTCTAACCTCGAAGAAGCAGTGACGAGGGGCCGACTCCGGCACTTACTATGGGCTAACAATAAAATAATGGAACTGTAGCTAATCATGGACTATATAAATACAATTGAAAACGCAATAACAAGAGTAAATGAACAATTTTTTCACTAATAGTAAGTCCCAATTAATTTTCATCATCTAACAAATTAATCTCTCAAGCCAATGAAACAATATTTGTCACGACCCGGATTGCCCACCCTCGGGAGTTGTGATGGCGCCTACTAGTGAAAGCTAGGCAAGCCAGTTATTCCAGTTATTTAACCCTTTTCATTTTTAATCCCTTAACAATTATGAATAAACATTATATAAACAACGGAAGAATGAAATGTAACAATTCAATAATAATACCGATACTAATCCATAAACATAGACTATCCAGAATTGGTGTCACAATCTCACAGACTGTCCAAGAATACTACAAATAAGGTCTGAATAGAATTACACGAATCTGTCTCTGAATAAGCAAAAACAGAAAGAAAATGATAGGAGGAGACGCCAAGGCCTGCGGACGCCTGCAGGACTACCTCGGGTCGCCTGACGGTCTGGAAACAACAACCTCACTGTGGTCCAAAAGCTGCAGCACCAGGATCTTCACACAGTGCAGAGTGTAGTATCAGCACAACCGACCCCATGTGCTGGTAAGTGCCTAGCCTAACCTCGGCAAAGTAGTGACGAGGCTAGGACCAGACTACCAAATAAACCTGTGCAGTTAAATCATATACAATGGAAAATTAAAGGCAGAAATGTATAGGTAAAGATAGGAGGGAGAAAACATGCTGCGGGGAAATCAAGTAATAACAGAAAACCAATAATTAACCGTAAAGAACACCATAACTCAATTATCAGCAAATATCAGGAAATCAAAGACAAGTGCACGGCATCACCCTTCGTGCTTTTACTCTCGTCCTCACCATAAGAATCAATATAATCGGCACGGCATCACCCTTCGTGCTTTTACCTCACATAATCATGGCACGGAATTATCCTTCGTGCATTATCACTCATATCATAACACGGCATTGTACATCGTGCGGCACGGCATCACCCTTCGTGCTTTAACCTCACAATATCGGCACGACATCACCCTTCATGCATTAACACTCTCTCACAAATATCATGCACGGCATCACCTTTCGTGCTTTTACACTCTTCCTTACCCAAACAACAATCACAAAGCAATACAGGCAAGGGAATCATTAAAATCATAATAGAATCCCGGCAAGGGAACAATAGCATAACAACAACATCCCGGCAAGGAAAAACAATATCAAAAGCAATAACATCCCGGCAAGGGAGATAATATCAAAAGAATTAACATCCCGACAAGGGAAATAATATCATAAACCTCTTCTCTTTTTCACAATTACTTCACAACTCAATTCACAACTTGAGCCAACGCTCTACAATGTTCAGTTACAAATATTACTTCCACAACTCAATTCACAACTCGAGCCAACGCCCTAAAATGTTCAATTACCAATAATACTTCTACAAGCCTTGTTCAACAATAGATTTCATCATATAAAGCATAAATAATACGAAACAGAGTCACATTCATCATAGTATAAGACTCATGGGCATGCTTGACAACAACGTATAGATACTCGTCACCATGCCTATACGTCGTACTGAACAATTAACACATAGCAAATAAGACACAACTCCTAATCCCTCAAGCTAAGGTTAGACCAAACACTTACCTCGATGCCACGAACACAATTCAAGCCTCAACTACCGCTTTACCTCTCGATTCCACTACCAATTTGCTTGTATCTAGCCACAAGTTACTTAACTATATCAATAAATGCTAAATGAATCAACTCCAATGCATGAAAATAAGTTTTCCAATGATTTTCCCAAAAAGTCAAAAATTGACCCCGGGCCCATATGGTCAAAACCCGAGGTTCAAACCAAAACCCGATTACCCATTCACCCACGAACTCAAATATATAACTAAATCGGACCATAAATAGAGGTCCGAATCCCCAAAATTTAAAAATCCTAGGTTCTACCCAAAACACCCAATTTCCCCCATGAAAATCCTTGATTTTGAGTTGAGATCGTGTGAAAAGATGTTATAGATTAGAGAAAACGAGTTAGAAATGACTTACAATCGATTTGGAGAAGAACTTTTCTTTAAAAATCGCCCAAGAGAGTTATAGGTTTTGAAAAAGTTGTAAAAATGGTTGAAATCCCGGTCGCAATTGCGACCAGGGTTCGCAATTGCAAACCCTTAAGAAACCTGCTTCCTTCGCATTTGCGAAACTATTATCGCATTTGCGATAAAGGTGTCGCATTTGCGGCGTCTGGCATGTGCTGAAGACTTCGCATTTGCGAAGTATACCTCGCATTTGCGAGGTAATGCTGGCCCTGGGTTCTTCGCATTTGCGACAAAGGCCTCACATTTACGAACCCTGCTTGCATCGCAATTGCGATGCCTGATCTCGCATTTGCGAGATCAGAGGCCTGCTACACACCTGCAACACACCAGCAATTCTCCTAAGTCCAATTTCACTCCGTGGCCTATCCAAAACTCACCCGAGCCCTCGGGGCTCCAAACCAAACATGCACGCAAGTCCAAAAACATCATACGGACTTGCTCGTGCGATCAAATCATCAAAATAACATCAACATCTATGAATTAAACCTCAAATTCATGAAATCACTTAAGAACATCAAAATTACTATTTTCTCAACTGGTCCGTTTTATACCAAACCAATTTCGATCTTTACCAAATTTTACCGATTAAACTTAATCATTATTTCAATCTTGTACCGGGCTCCGGAACCAAGATACGGGCCCGATACCATCAAGAAAATGCATCAATTCACTTCTAAAAACCTTTATATTTTCCAGAAAATAATTTTCTTTAAAAATTCATTTCTCGGGCTTGGGACCTCAGAATTCGATTCCGGACATACGCCCAAGTCCCATATTTTACTACGGACCCTACGAGACCATCGGATCATGGGTCCGTTTACCAAGAATGTTGACCAAAGTCAACTCTATTCAATTTTGAAAGCCAATTTCCTTATTTTACTTAGTTTTCACATAAAAGCTTCCTGGAAACGCGCTCGAACTGCGCATGCAAATTGAGGTGAGACAAAAAGAGGTTTTTTAAGGCCTGGAACACAGAATTTACTTTCAAAACGAGTGATGACCTTTTGGGTCATCACAATATCAATTATAGTTGGGCTAAAAGAATTATTATGCACGAGTTATGCCGAGGTCGTACGGCCTAATCCAACATACAAATATATAAATTGTGCACTACCGAGGGTCGAACGGCACAAACCATAGATGCATCTATTCTATTACCGAGGCGGTCGGCTCACTCCAAAAGAAGAGAAAATACTTTATAAATAATCGATTCAAAGATTACTAAGAGGATAATATTCAAGGAAACATCAATTATCATTAACGGTTAAGTAACCCGTCCAAAAATCAAGTAAATGAAATTCGACCTTTTAAAAATTCCTTTATCAAGTTTCGATATAACTTAAGCATTTAAATTAGCAAGTAGGGTGCAAATATCGCAACTATCACATCATTTGGGTCCTAAACTACCCGGACATAAGCATAATTAGTAGCTACATACGGACTCTCGTTAATTCCCTCTTACAAGGTTGGAAAAGTGACTTATCTCGTCTCAAGCTTACTTTTCGGTCGAAAATCGTCCTTTAAACCCTCAATTTGGTGCCAAACGACTCGAAACTAGTCAAATGATATATAAAATAGTCAATACATGTTCAAAAGTTCATATCCCAACTATTAAAGTGATTACCCAACCCCAACTGAAAAATTCCTAAAATTCATCCCCCCGTGCCCACATCCCCGGATTCCGAAAATTTTCGAAGAAAGTTGTTACCCATAACCTCATGAAGTCAAATATATGATTTTCACTAAATCCCATAACCATTTTCATGGTCAAATCCCATTTTTATCCAAAACCTAGGTTTTTCATCTAAACCCATGATTTCACAAATATTACATGTTAATCTACCCATAATCTATGTATTTTACTTACATTGTGTAGAAATTACTTACCTCAACGTTCTAGGCGAAAACCCCCTTCCAAGAGCTCCAAAAATCGCCCAAGAGATGAATGAAAATGAGCCAAATGGCCTAAATCCCGCATTTAATAAAGTGTTGCACAGGTCTCGGATGTCGCATTTGCGACACCTGGTTCGCAAATGCGAAAGTTGCAAATGCGACAAAATCTTCGCAAATGCGAAGCTGAGCCCCCCGCTGTCAAGGTCGCAAATGCGAACAAACATCGCAAATGCGACCAAAACACCGCAAAAAGCGAAGGCAGGCTAGTCACAAAAGCGACTTAAAATCTTGCAAATGCGAGTCCTGCCTTGACCAGGCTTCTTCGCAGTTGCGAAACCTTTCTAGAAAATGCGAGGTTCGCAATTGTGAAGACTTTCTAGAAAATGCGAGGTTCGCAAATGCGAACCAATTCTCGCATTTGCGATACCTGAGACACCGGCAAAGAAAAACTAGAAAACTAATGTCTTCTCATTTATCCGAACGTGTCCGAAACACACCCGAGCCCTCGGGGATCCACACCAAACATTCACACAAGTCTAAAAACATCATACAAACTCGCTCGCACGATTGAAAGACCGAAATAACATCTAACATCACGAATCGGGCGCTAAAACGCATGGATTAACTCATGAAACTCAAAACATCTAAGAATACTTCCACGTGTTCGATTCCTGTCAAATCAACGCGGAATGACGTCAAATTTTGCGTGCAAGTCATAAACAATATTACGGAACCACTCTCGGTCTCAAAATCCCAGTTGGACCTCGATAACACCAAAACCTACTCCAAACCAAAATTAAAGAAATTTAAAACTTTTAAAGAGCCAACTTTCACCATTAGGCGCCGAAACGCTCTAGGGTCATCCAAAACCCGATCCGAACATACGTCCAAGTCCGAAATCATCATACGAACCTATTGGAACTGTCAAATCTCGATTCCGAGGTCGTTTACTCAAAACGTTGACTGAAGTCAAACCTAGTCTTTTTGGCCAACCTTAAGGAACCAAGTGTTCCGATTTCAACCCGAACCCTTCCAAATCCCGAACTAACCATCCCCGCAAGTCATAAAACAGTAAAAGCACATACGAGGAGTCTTATTTAGGGGAACGGGTTCTAAAAAGCAAAATGACCGGTCGGGTCGTTACGTTCTCCACCTCTTAAACAAACGTTCATCCTCAAACGGATCAAGAATCATACCTGGAGTGTCGAATAAGTGTGGGTATCTGCTCCACATTTCCTCCTCGGACTCCCAAGTCGCCTCCTTGACTGGATGTCCCCTCCACTAAACCTTTACCGTGGAAATCCTCTTGGACCTCAACTGGCAAACCTGCCTATCAACAATGGTAACTGGCTCATCCTCATAACCTAGGCTCTCATCTAACTAAATCGCACTGAAGTCTAACACACGTGACCTATCGGAGTGATACCTCCGGAGCATAGACACGTGGAAAACCGGGTGAGCTCCTGATAAACTAGGAGGCAAAGCAACCTCCCAAACTCGTCTCAATATCTCAAATGGGCCTATAAACCTTGGTCTCAACTTGCCCTTCTTCCCGAACCTCATGATACCCTTTATTGGCGAGACTTTCAAGAGACCCTTCTCGCCGACCATAAATGATAAATCACGCGCCTTCAGATCCGCGTAACTCTTCTATCTAGAATGTGCTGTGCGAAGTCGCTCCTGAATCAACTTTACCTTTTCCAAGGAATTGTTCACCAAATCTGTACCATATAACTTAGCCTCGCCGAACTCAAACCATCCGATGGGAGAACGACATCGCCGACCATATAAAGCCTCAAATGGATCCATATCGATGATGGACTGATAACTGTTGTTGTAAGCAAACTCAGCCAAGGGAAAGAATCGATCCCACTGCCCTCCAAAGTCAATCACACATGCTCAGAGCATGTCCTCCAAGACCTGAACTGTACGCTCCGACTGCCCGTCGGTTTGTGGATGAAATGTTGTGCTAAGCTCTACCCGGATCCCCAACTCACTCTGTACTGCCCTCCAAAAATGCGAAGTAAACTGAGGGCATCGATCTAATATGATGGAAACAGGCACACCATGCAACCGAACTATCTCCTGAATGTAAATCTGGGCCAACCTCTATGAAGTATACGTGGTCACCACCGGAATGAGATGTGCCGATTGGTCAACCAGTCGACAATGACCCAAACTGCATCAAACTTCCGCAACGTCCGCGGCAACCCAACTACAAAGTCCATAGTAATGTGCTCCCATTTCCACTCAGGTATAGTCATCTGCTGGAGTAGGCCACCTGACATATGATGCTCATACTTAAGCTGCTGGCAGTAGACATCTCGCAACATACTCAACTATGTCCTTCTTCATCCGTCGCCACCAATAATGATGCCTCAGGTCGCGATACATCTTCGTAGAACCTAGATGAATAGAATACCTAGAACTGTGTGCCTCCTCTAGAATCCTCTTTCTCAAGCCATCAACATTAGGAACACATAGACGACCCTAGAGTCGCAGAACACCATCCTCGTCGATAGTAACCTCCTTGGAACCACCCTGTAGTACCGTCTCTCTGAGAACCAACAAGTGCGGGTCATCATACTGTCGAGCCTTGATCTGCTCCAATAGTGAAGACTAGGTAACAACACATGAAAGAACTCAGCCGGGCTCTGAAATTTCCAACCTCACAAGTCTGTTAGCAAGGGCTAAATGTCCAAAGCTAATGGCCTCTCCTCTGCTGAAATGAATGCCAAGCTACCCATACTCTCCGCCTTTCTGCTCAACGCATCTGCAACCACATTTGCCTTGCCTGGATGATAAAGAATGGTAATATCATAGTCCTTTAGAAACTCAAGCCACCTGTGCTTCCTCAAATTGAGATGATCAGTGTAAACCTCACAGGACACCCTATAAAGATAATGCCTCCAGATCTTAAGAGCATGAGAAATCACAACCAACTCCAAATCATGTACAAGGTAATTCTTCTCATAGGGCTTCAGCTGATGTGAATCATATGCAATAACTCGCTCCTCCTGCATCAATACACAGTCCAAGCCAATGCATGAAGTGTCACAATACACGATATACATCCCCGAGCCGGAGGGAAACACTAGAACCGGTGCCGTAGTCAAGGCTGTCTTGAGCTTCTAGAAGCTCGCCTCACAATCATCGGACCAACAGAACGGAGCACCCTTCTGGGTCAATCTAGTAAAAGGTGCTGCAATAGATGAGAAGCCCTCCACAAAATGGCGATAATAACCTACTAACCCCAAGAAGCTCCTGATCTCAATCGTCGTAGTAGGACGAGGCCAACTTTGAACTGCCTCAATCTTCTTGGAATCCACCTTAATACCCTCACCTGATAAATGCCCCAACAATGCTACAGAATCTAGCCAAAACTCACACTTGGAGAACTTAGCATATAACTTCTGCCCCGCAAGGTTTGAAGCAGCACTTTCAAATGTTTCTCGTGCTCCTCCATGCTATACGAGTAGATCAAAATGTCATTAATGAAGACAATGACGAACGAATCAATATATGGCCTGAACATCCTGTTAATCAAATCCATAAATGCCGCTGGGGCATTAGTCAGACCGAAGGACATCACTAGAAACTTGTAATGGCCATATCTAGTTCGGAAAGCAGTCTTCGGAACATCTAAATCCCGAATCTTCAACTGATGATACCTTGATCTCAAGTCGATCTTATAGAACACCCAGGCACCCTGCAACTGGTCAAATAAATCATCAATCCGCAGCAACGGGTACTTTTTCTTTATGGTAACTTTGTTCAACTGGCGATAATCAATGCAAATCCGCATAGTCCCATCTTTCTTCTTCACAAATAACACTGGTGCACCCCAAGGCAATACACTCGGCCTGATGAACCCCTTTGCTAGCAACTCCTCAAATTGTTCCTTCAACTCTTTCGGAGCCATACAGTACGGTGGGACGGATATAGGCTGGGTACCTGGCACCAAATCAATACAGAAATCGATATCACGATCTGGTGGCATTCCTGAAAGATCAGAAGGAAACACATCGGAGAACTCCCAGAATACAGGTACTGAAATAATCATCGGAGTCTCTGTGGTAGTATCCTGAACATAGGCTAGCTAAGCCAAATAACCCTTCTCGACCATGTGTCGAGCCTTCATAAAAGAAATGATCTGACTAGGTGTGCTGAAAGACGAACCCTTCCACTCCAATCTAGGCAACTCTAGCATCGCCAAGGTAACAGTCTTGGCATGGCAATCAAGGATGGCGTGATATGGAGATAACTAGTCCATGCCCAAGATAACCTCAAAGTCGGTCATATCAAGCAGCAGAAGATCCGCTCTAGTCTTATAACCACAGAATATAACAATGCAAGACGGATAGACCCGATCCACAATAACAGAATCACCCACCAGAGTGGACACATAAATAAGAGTACCTAAGGACTCACGAGGAACATCCAAGAAATGAGAAAATAGAGATGACATATATGAATAGGTAGATCCTAGATCAAATAATACCCAGGCATCCCTACCGTAGACAGAAATAATACCTGTGATCATGGCATCTGAGGCCACTACATCTGGTCTGGCCGGGAAAGCATAGAATCTAGTGGGAGCGCCACCTACTTGGCCTTCCACCTATATGGACTCCACCTCTAGGACGGCCCCTACCCACCTATCCTCCGCCTCTGGGAGGCCGGACGGCTGGTGTGGCCACTGGTGTTGTAATGATAGGCTGAGCACACTGCTGCACTACCTTTCCCCGAAGCTTGGGGCAGAACCTCCGCACGTGGCTGAAATCCTCGCACTCTAAACAACCTCTCGGTACCAGGGGCTGCTGACCTAAAGTCTTACCCTGATGGCTTGAATGCCCACTGGAGGAACCCTGAATAGTTGGTGGGCAGCAGGAACTCTATGGCATGACACTGAAATAAGGTCGAACTGGAACACCGCAAGGAGGCGGCGATGCTGGATGTGCGGGCCTGCTAGACTGACCTCTCCCAAACTGACCTCTGCCCCCAGATGGGGCACCACTGAACCCTCCAGAACAGTGAAACCGCTTGTCCCGTGGCATCTGCTCTCAGTCCCGCTAACGATAACCCTCAATCCCTCGAGCTATCTCCACAACCAGCTGGTAAGAAGTACCCATCTCAACCTCTCGGGTCATAGTGGCCCGAATACCGGAGTGCAACCCCGCAACAAACCTCCATGCTCTCTCTACCTCAGTAGGAAGTATCATAAGTGCATAGCGAGATAACTCAGAGAATCTCGCCTCATAATCGGCCACTAACATCTGACCCTGCTCGAGCTGCTCAAACTGAAACCGCAACTCTTCCCTCCGGGAGGGTGGAATATACCTATCCAACAAAGGCTTGTAAATTGATCCCAAGTCATGGGAGGAGAACCTGCTGTTCTGCCGAGAAGATGTGACTGCCACCATCTACGGGCCTTGCCCTCCAACTAGAAAGTAGTGAAATCCACCCCGTGGGACTCTAATATCCTCATGTTGTGCAGTCTGTACCTGCACCGATCAATGAAGTCATGGGGATCTTCATGTCGCTCACCCCCAAAGACCGGAGGGTGTAGCCAGGTCCATCTGTCAAATAGCTTATGCGGCTCGTTAGCCGCAGCTGGTCTGGGCTCAGGTATGGCTGCTGCCACTAGCTGGGCCCCGCCGACGGGTAGCGTGGCCGAGTCTTATATACAGTAGCTGCATGCCCAGATGCCTGAGCAGTAGGGGTCTGTGCTCCCCCTCTCGCCTGAGATGTGGCTGGATCTGCTGGAAATAAACCAGCCTGGGTCATAGTATCCATGAACCGTACCAGACGACCCAAAACCTCATGAAAGCCCGATGCTGACATGAAATCTACCGGGGCTAGCTCTGTTGCAGGAACCTCGCCCTGCCATCAATAATGGGATCCTCTACTGGATCTGGTGGTGGTATAGCTGGGGCCACTCTAGGACGTCCTCATCCCCTACCTCGGGCCAGTGCCCTCCCCCGGTCTCTGCATCGGCCTCTAGCAACAGGTGGAGCAGCTTCTCCTGGGTCTGGAACATCTTCCGTGTGCGTTCTCACCATATGTGAGAGAATAAGAGAAAGATCAACATCAACTGCATGGCAGGAGATGAAGAAAGAGCAGTTTCCTAACACCCTATAGCCTCTCGATGATAAGTACAGACGTCTTCACTCCGATCCGCAAGACTCTATTAGGCCTCATCATAACTTGTGAGACCTACGTGAACCTAGTTCTCTGATACCATGTTGTCACGATCCAATTTCTCCTCTAGGCCGTGATGGCGCCCAGCTCTACCACTAGGCAAGCCAAAAGTGAACTAACTCTGTGATCTTTTTTTTAGAAATTTGAAATAGTTATTTTAATCATTCCGAATTCAAGAAGTGAAAAAGTTAGTAAAATGTAAATAATAACAATTTTAAAAGCAATAGGATGAAGTAATTACTCAGAAGCCAACATGTGTCTACTAGCATAAATCTCCAAGACCTAGTGTCACAAGTGTATGAGCTACTAGTAGAATATACAAAGGAATACTACACTACTGTCTGAAATGAAATAGACAGAAATAAAGCAAAAGAAAGACTTCGGCTGCTGTAGAACGGGCTCGGAAGGCAGCTCACCGATAAGTCTTGTAGTAATCAAGGATGCGCGCCGGACAGATATCCAGGTGCACCTGCCTCAGATCCTCCACGATTAGTGCATAAGTGTAGCGTGAGTACTTAAACAACATGTAACCAGTGAGTATCCAGTCTAACCTCGAAGAAGTAGTGACGAGGGATCGACTCCGACACTTACTATGGGCTAAAAATAAAATAATAGAATTATAACGAAGCATGGACTATATAAATACAACTGAAAATGCAATAACAAGAATAAATGAACAATTCTTTCTCTAATATTAAGTCCCAATTAATTTCCATTATCTAACAAATTAATCTCTCAAGCTAATGAAACAATATAAATTATAGTTGGGCGTCAAGAATTATTACGCACGAGTTATGCTGAGGTCGTACGACCCGAACCAACATACAAATATATAAATTGTGCACCGCCGAGGGTCGACCGACACGAACCATAAATGCATCTATTCTAATAACGAGGCTTTCGACCCGCTCCACAAGAAGAGAGAATACTTTATAAATAACCGATTCAAAGATTATTAAGAGGCTAATATTCAAGGAAACGTCAATTCTCATTAACGGTCAAGTAAATCATCCAAAACTCAAGTAAATGAAATTCGACCTTTTAAAAATTCCTTTATTAAGTTCCGAATGACTTAAGCATTTAAATTAGCAATCAGGGTGCAAATATCGCAAGTGTCACATGATTTGGGTCCTAAACTACCCGGACATAAGCATAATTAGTAGCTACGTAAGGACTATCGTCACCTCGTGCGCACGTAGTCCCCACAATTAGGAGCACATATTAAATCAATTCATCTATGGGGTTAATTCCTTCTTACATGGTTAGAAAATAGATTTACCTCGTCTCAAGCTTACTTTCCGGTCCAAAATCGTGCTTTAAACCCTAAATTCGGTGCCAAACGACTCGAAACTAGTCAAATGATATATAATATAGTCAATACTTGTCCAAAAGTTCATATCCCAACTATTAAAGTGATTACTCAATCCCAATTGAAAAATTCCTAAAATTCACCCCCCGGGCTCACGTGCCCGAATTCCGGAAATTTTCGAAGAAAGTTGTTACCCATAACCTCATGAAGTAAAATATATAATTTTCACTAAATTTCATAATCATTTTCGTGGTCAAATCCTATTTTTATCCAAAACCTAGGTTTTTCATCTAAACCCATGATTTCAATATTATTACATGTTAATTTACCTATAATCTATGTATTTATCTCACATTGTATAGAAATTACTTACCTCAAAGTTCTATATTAAAAACCCTTTCCAAGAGCTCCAAAAATCGCCCAAGAGATGAATGAAAAAGAACCAAATGGCCTAAGTCCCTCATTTAATAAAGCTGTTGCACAGGTCGCAGATGTCGCATTTGCGACACCTGGTTCGCAAATGCGAAGGTCGCAAATGCGAAGGTCGCAAATGCGACAAAATCTTTGCAAATGCGAAGTTGAGCCCCCCATTGTCAAGGTCGCAAATGCAACCAAAACATTGCAAATGCGAAGGCAGGCTGGTCGTAATAGTGACTTGAAATATCACAAATGCGAGTCCTGCCTTGACCAGGCTTCTTCGCAATTGCGAAGCCTTTCTCTCAGATGCGAGGCTCGCAAATGCAAACCAATTCTTGCATTTGCGATACCTGAGACACCAGCAAAGAAAAACCAGAAAACTGAAGTCTTCTCATCCATTCGAACGCGTCCGAAACTCACCCGAGCCCTCAGGGCTCCACACCAAACATCCACACAAGTCTGAAACTATCATACGAACTCGCTCGCGTAATCAAAATACCGAAATAACATCTAAAATCACGAATCGGACACCAAAAAGCATGGATTAACTCATGAAACTCAAAACTTCTAAAAATACTTCCGCGTGTCCGATTCCTATCAAATCTACTCGGAATGACGTCAAATTTTGTGTGCAAGTCACAAATAACATTATGGAACCGTTCCCGATCTCAGAATCCCAATTGGACCTCGATAACACCAAAACCTACTCCAAACCAAAATTAAAGAACTTTAGAATTGTCAAAGAGCCAACTTTCATTTTTAGGCGCCGAAACGTTCCCGGCCATTCAAAATCCGATCCGAACATACGTCCAAGTACGAGATCATCATACTAACCTATTGGAACTGTCAAATCTCGATTTTGAGGTCGTTTACTCAAAAAATTGACCGAAGTCAAACTTAGTATTTTTGGCCAACTTTAAGGAACCAAGTGTTTCAATTTCAACTCGAACCCTTCCAAATCCCGAACTAATCATCCCTGCAAGTCATAAAATAGTAAAAGAACATACGGGGAGTCTTTTTAGGGGAACAGGATTCTAAAAAGCAAAACGACCGGTCGGATCGTTACATGTGCCACATCACTGTCTCTTAGAGCTGCTTTATATACATATATAGATATAGATGTAACATTGCTCTGCTCACATACTTGTACCTATGGAACCTTTTCAAATATTATGACAATGGAATATTATTTATGCAAAAAAAATGTATATGTTTAGATTTTTCTCTTTCAAGTTTTGTGCTATTCCATTCATCCTTGGACCATAGAAGTTGCATTAACACCAATATATGTTGACCCTCGCGTTGTAGACATTCTCCAGATGGTCTCTTCCTTTTCTCTTCTACTTTATTTTATTTTATTTTATTACGTATTTTTTTAGTTATCAAGAAGCAACCTGGAACTTGCAAGAATAAAGAAGAGAAAGTGGTCGTCTCTAGTCTCCACATCCGTTAAAATTTAAAATAATAGGAAAAAGTGAAAATACAAGAGGGAAGAGGTGAATTGTACTTCTATTAAAAATTTAGTCGGCTTTAGTATACACTTAGTCGACTGGTACGGAGACAGTCTGCATAAAATCGTTAGTTCTTTGATTTATCCAAGTGCAAATTACAAGAAACAGTAAAGGGGTAGAATATATTATGAGAGAGATAAAGTAAATGATACCAGCGATTTTTATACTGGTTCGGAACCATTGTGGTGCCCTAATCCAGTCCTCTTGAGTTGCAAGAGTGTTATCTTTTAGAGCTTTTTGTAAATTGGGTCGAGTACAACTTTTGTGATTTCTTGCGTCAACATTTACAAGGGTTGGTTAACGATAAAGGGTTGGTTTTTACTCACTCATCAATAATGACACTTTGCTTTTTACTCATTCACCAAAGAAACGAACAATGACACAACCTCTCAGTTTTTTTTCCTTTCTCTCTATCTTTTATGATACTTGTAAATTTAAGAATACAGCGCTTGACTAAGGCGTAAAAAGAGTAGGAAAGTTGTCTGAATGGTGCTTTCCTTCCGGTTAGAGCTGCTACTTATATAGTCTATTCATGTGCGTCAAAATAAATCATTTGACTGTTGGGGAGGTCCTTACTCAAAATAATATGTTTTCATTCTTGTTCGTGTCTTGCTGTCTAATTTGAGATTTTGAACCTTGTCTTCCTTTACTGACGATTGATTGTTTTGCCCCTTGAATAATTTTGGTGTACACACTAGCCTTAACCTTTTTTCGCAGCCCACACGATTTGAGAATCTTAAGATATTGAATCATATGATTCCTTTGAGTCCTTGTCTTTGTATCTTCAATTGAATAGTATATCCTTCTTGATATTCTTTTACTCCTTGATAGTAATTCCTTGTCTTTAATTCTGTGAAGATGTTTCAAATCTTTCCATATACTGCAGACCTACTTCTCTCTATTTTTCTTTTTGAATAAGGATGCTCTATTTAACTATCATCGGATGGCGAGATCTTTTCTTCCTTCCTGTTCGTCATGAATCTAGACCATCTTAGTTGATAAGTACTGTTGCTTTCTTGCTCCATGTATCAGTAGTCTTTGATTCTAGCAATTTCACTAGATCTTTCCATATTTGTTTCAGACAAATTTGTAGTGAACTAAATAGATCCTTAATTCTTGGATATTGAGAAGCCTGCAGATCTTCTTTCCTTCGAAAGTGCACCACTTCTTTTCTATTATTTCCATCTTCCTTCCACAAGTCCAGCTGCATTTTTCCTTGCTTGGAAATTCTTTTTTGATTAGAGTCCTGAAATTGTTTTCTTATTCACAAATTTCTTGACCATTGCTATTTCCATGAATTCTTCCACTTCATATCAATTTTTTTGGCTGTACAGGTTTAGGATTTGCCTAGACCTTCTAAGAGATATATGTTGAATGTGTAGTCTTTTTGTTTGATATATGATCTTTGTCACGACCCAAAATCCATTAAGGGTCGTGTTAGCGCCGGACATTGCTGTCAGGCAAGTCAACCATAAATACTTAATTAAATTCTCATTTAAATAATTATGAAAACTCTGATTTTCCTTCAATTTTTCTAGTAAGAGATACTCATTTCAAATTAGATATAAGTGTTAAGAAGTCAATACAAAATACCCCATAATCATCCCAGAACCCGGTGTCACAAGTGCATGAGCTATCTCTAGGAAACAATATAATACAACAACTGCCCGGAATACAAATAGGACAGAAAGTATATGTGGAAATCTGAAGGAGACTCTGCTGGTTGCGGGTTGTCTCGAGAGGTGCAGCTCACCTAAGTCTCCATATCAATCATGCTGCTACGCCCACTAGGCCGCTAGAGATGCATATGCCTGTGCAACAAAAATGCACAGCAAGTGTAGCATGAGTACGAAAACAACGTGTGCTCAGTAAGTCTCCCGCCTAATCTCGAAGAAGTAGAGACGAGAGGTCGACTTCGACACTTACTAATGGTCCAATAATGATAAATCAATAATGTAACAAATTGAGGATTTGTATAGGCATGCTTGTAATTCAACAAAGTGAAGCAAGTAAGCAGTTCTTTCTTTTATAGGAAATTCCCAAATCCCTTTTCATCATTTATACATTTATTCTAAAACCGGGAAGAAACAATATCACTTCAATAAATTTCAAGGCAAGCAATACAAGCATGCGCAAATCATGCCGAGGACGTACGACCCGATCATAAAATATATAAATGGTGCACTACCAGAGGGCCGAATGGCGCGAACCATAGATGCATCTATTACCCCGCTCGCGAATCATACGTGCGACGCAGTCAAATATCAATAATACAGTTACCCCGCTCGCGAATCATACATGTGACGCAGGTACCCATAGATACACACATTCAAAGAGTCAATCAAGACTTCATCAGGAAACAATTATCCAAGAAAAGGCAATTTCTCTTTTAAAAATCAAGAAACGATGACTAGTCCCTTTTTTAGAAATTCATTTACACGTTCGATATGTTTTAAGCATTTTTAAATTGACAACAAGATTTCAAATATTACAAGTAAAGCATGCTTTTGGGTCCTAGACTAACCAGACTTAAGCATAATAGTAGCTACGCACGGACTCTCGTCACCTCGTGCGTACGTAGCCCCCCACAAACAGAAGCACATTATCCAATTAATTCTCCTATTGGGACAATTCCCTCTTACAAGGTTAGAAAGGAGACTCACCTTGCTCCGAAGCCTATATCCCAATTCAAGAACGCGCTCAAACCTCCATATTGGAGCCGAACGATCCAAAACTATTCAAATGGGGTAAGAACTAGTCAATATATGCTCGAAAGTTTATATCCTAATTATTAAACCAATTTCCCAACCCTAAATGCAAGGTTCCTAAAATTCATCCCCGGGCCCACGTGCCTGGATTCCGGAAATTTTTGAAGGAAGTTGTTACCCATAACTTAAGGATCAATAATATATAATTTCTACTTCATTCCATCACAAATTTCGTGTTTAAATCTTGTTTTTATCAAACTCTAGGTTTTTCATCTAAACCCTTGATTTTTCCTAATTTTCACATGTTAATCTACCCATAATCTATGTATTTAACTCATGTTGTGTAGAAATTACTTACCTCAAAGTGGTAGGTGAAAACCCTCTTCAAAGAGCTCCAAAAATTGCCTAAGACCAAGGGGGAAATGAAGGAAATGGGCTAAGTCTCGGGGTAAAAAGCCCTGGGTTCCAGTCGCAGATGTCGCATTTGCGACATCCGGCTCGCAAATGCAATGTCGCATTTGCGACAAATAAATCGCAAATGCGAAGCCTAGCTAACCCTGCCCTGGTCGTATTTGCGACAAAATCCTTCGCAAATGCGAAGGTGAGAGCCTCGCAAAAGCGGTCCTTTGTTCGCAAATGTGAACTTCCCCTCAGAAGCCCAGGCTCGCAAATGCGATCTCCCTCTCGCAAATGCAATGATCGCATTTGTGACCAATTCCTCGCAAATGCGATCATACTAGAACTAGAAATTTCAACTCTTTCACAAAACACTCCGAAGATACTCCGAGACTCACCCAAGCCCCCAGGGCTCCAAACCAAACTCCCGCAGAAGTCTAAAAACATAACACGGACTTTCTCGAAGCCTCAAATCACATCAAACAACGCTAAAGCCATGAATCGCACTCCAATTCAAGCTTAATGAACTTTAAATTTTCAAACTTCTACTTTCGATGTTTAAACCTATCAAATCAAGTCCGATTGACCTTAAATTTTGCACACAAGTCATATTCGACATTACGGACCTACTCCAACTTCCGAAATCGGAATCCGACCCCGATATCAAAAAGTCAACTCTCGGTCAAACTTCCCAAAAACCTTCAAATTTCTATCTTTAGCCAAGTGACCCACGGACCTCCGAATTCACTTCCGACTGCGCTCCTAACCCAGAATCACCATACGAAGCTATTCTTAGACTCAGAATCCCAAACGGACATCGATAACACTGAAATGCACTTCAACCCAAATTTATGAAATTCTTCCAAAAATGCTACTTCCACAATAGGTGCCGAAACGTTCTCGGGTCTTCAAAACCCAATCCGTACATACACCCAAGTACGAAATCATCATACGAACCTACTGGAATCTTCGAATCTCGATTCCGAGGTCGTTTACTCAAAAATCCAATCTTAGTCAATTCTTTCAACTTAAAGCTTCCGAAATGAGAATTCTCTCTCCAAATCAACTCTGAACTTCCCGGAATTCAATTCCGACCACGCGTACAAGTCATAATACCTGAAGTGAAGCTACTCAGGGCTTCAAACTGCTAAACGATGCGCTAGAGCTCAAAACGACCGGTCGGGTCGTTACATTCTCTCCCACTTAAACATATGTTCGTCCTCGAACGTGCTGAGAACTGCACCGTAGTTGTCCGAAATCACTGTTCAACACCTTGAGCACCTACCCGTGCTACCACAGCTTAGTTGAGCACCTTAACGCGATCAAATCTGAAGATATTCTCTTTTATTTAAACAAATAAGCTTAGAACCCAATTCCAACATCTGGAATTCTCCGCCAGGCCTGCTTCCAACATATGAGCAGCGTATCAATCACTACACGAGGTACCAGAACATGACTGCATACCTTTGCTGAATTCGCACCATGCACCACATCATTCGCAGAACCATAATAACATTATCTAATCATAATAACCAACATTGCCCGAATCTGATGCTCACAACGCACCTCATGATATGTATAAGTCTTGTTCCAACTCTTACAATACTGCCACAACGAAAGAGACATGTAGAAATTCATAACCAACTGCCGGGTCAACAATTCATCGAGCTACACTCCGGACAAGAACATTACCTCATTCTGAACCAAATAATGATCTTTGCTCTTTAATACTCTTCATACTATCCGATTGCACTGATCCTAGATCCAATAACCTTGTCTCACCCAGTACAAACCGCTCAGGCAACAAGCCACCCCAGACATGACCAAAAGTCTCATGTGATGCCACAATGTGCCAATAGGCTACCAACTCGAATGCAATACATAAGAAAATGAACTCTGGAAGGGACTACTCAAATCACGCAACTAATATGAACTCTCCTCATAAAATGGGAAACAAAACACACAGAATAGAATATAAGGGACTGTAACTATCATCACACTGTTGCGGAGTGCAACCTGATCCAAACAGCATACTCATGGCGGCGTGCCACCCGATCCACACATAAAATTCACATAAGGAGATACACATAGAGCTAAATTGCTCATTACACAATACCGAATATCGGTCACAAGCACGCTAACTGCATAATACCATCCCTGAGGGGACATATAGTGCCATAAGCTAACAAACTCAAGCACAACTGAGGTGCAATATATGTTCTGAAACTAAAGAGCCATCCTGCTCACATAACACCATCGCTACGCGGAACTCCAACACATAAGAAATTTACCAAGCCGTTTCGCAACTCACACGGCACAATATAGCATTACATGAAATAGCCGACGATGAATTAACATCCAACGTCCGAATACTCCTCTATAAGGAGAGCTATGCTGAAATGAACACATTCGGCCTAATATAGAGCCCATATTCATATTTAAATCCACCCATTAACCTCAAGCCGATTCTGATCGTACCGAACTAGGCCAGTAATCTTTTCTGGGTCCATAATAACCCCCTTCTTCCCATAACACACCAAAATAACCATCATAACCGGAGCAAACCTCCACAGTCCATAACCCAATAAACCGAGTGCCCTCCGGGCAGAAATTCTCAAATTAGTGATATCACCACAATCTTCATACTTGGTTTCATTCTTCAATCAATACAGTAACTACAAGCCACACTTATACAATCTTCCCGTGGGACACGCTCCCACGACCTTCCGTAATAGATAACAGCCTGCACATCCATACCACCGGCCGCACTAACGCTGAAAAGAGATCAAGAACCCATAACCAGGATGCAAAGCCTCTTTCACAAAACACCAATATCAGGTGACGCTGAAGACAATGCCAGCTTACTCTAAACATTCAAATCCTTCTCATGCTCATCCGAGCTCGTGACATCCTTGTCAACACCAAGTCGCAACCTTGATCCTCACTTTCAAATTTTATATCGCTCACTGCACCTAACAATGCAGCATGCGGTAGTACAGGAATTTCATCACAACTCCTGAACCACTACCATGGTAAACACTTCCTCACATGGAAACTTTTTACTTAACTCATTAACCATGGCAACACACGAGTGATTTCTCATAACCGTAGAACATTCAAATCTTCAAGTAGTGGCCTAAACCACCACAACCCTTCCGAGATCCGCTTCCACATCACAGGCCATAACACTTGAATACTTCCGAATAAAATCAATTACGGTGGCCGACAAGCCTCACACGTACCATCACAAATCACTAGCATAACATAATTAATTGCCTAACTCAACCATGGCTAACCAATCCAACCTCTTGCAATTTGTCCTTAATTGCCTTAGAATAATAATAACTTCATTCCACACATAATACACTCAACCCGAGTGGACTTGTAACACGAGACCATGATGTCTCAAATTCCACGAACCACTTCATACCTTCCTTGTGCACATATTCGCATCTCGACTGGCACATCCATTCTGATAATTCCTCTACGTATCCGAAGTCCTTTTCACCCTTTCTTCCCAATGCTACACTGCAAGCCAAAACATCTTAGAACATTCTTAGCCTCTTATCATAAGCTGCTTCACAAGCTCGATTCTTAAACATAACGCGACTTGAATCCTTAGGCACCGCATTTTAACCTTTGAATTCACGAGGACCGTTATTGAGAGTCACCCACTCTGGAATGGTCCCGAATATAATCAACTGCAAGGCTCCTCTAGCATAATGACCACCCTCTTAAGAAGCACCCGGCCGAATCACCTTCCTTGCAACTCACTTCTACACGAAGCATAATTCCTGAGTCTTCCCAAAGCCTGAACATGAATCGATGATGCCAATTATAGAACACATTCTTCAATTCCTTTGCATAAAATTACTAATGACGTTCTCTTTCCTTAGCCGAAACAACTTACCAATATGCCGATAACCTGAAACCTCACATGAAAATAATCATAGAACCCCATCGTAGGCAGTGGGACTCTCCCACTTAGCTTGAACCCACCATTGCACAACCTTGGAACCCACCAAGATCCTTTATCTCTTATTGACATGACCTTGCACAATTAAACCGCCAGATTCCCCGAAATCCTTCCTTTAGCATTTTGTGAACACTCTGAATCTCTAGCAACATTCACATATTAGACCTCTTACCGGATAGTTAATACAATCCTTCGCTGAAGCTTTTCCAACCACACGACTGCTGATCTGCTCATAGGAGACATCCCCAAATATGGAGACTACGCGCCGACATCTTCCAACGTCGCTGCGCTGGGTATAATTACTACGACATCAATAACCCCAACTTGAGCCCATGCTCATCCACCAGCTGCACGAGTCCATTTACTCCTCGTGGACATTAACTAAATGTGCGACAGTATCTTCCAATTCAAAGTTATGTTGTATCCTTCTACATATCAAGCATCTCCTTTCTGTCATATCAAATCTCCTGCCGTAATGCTAGCCAATATTTCCAATTAAGCTTGGAGACCCAATCACCGTCCGCTAAAATTCCCCAAATCACTCCAAACTTTCCTCAAGGGTGTAATTATCCTGCCACTGAATCCACGTGCTGCTCCACCACTCTCCCACTTTGGCCAAACCCTCTTCTTTAAGCAACTATTCAAATTCCTCTTCTTACACTTGGCCTTCTAGAAATTTAACAAACGCATGACACTTTCCACACGTCCTTCATCATCCTTCGCCACTCAGCTGATGCCTTAGATAAAAAATCTAACTCAGTAGCTCTCGAGCCAATAGACCGCTACTAAATTCTAAGCATTTCCGAAGGTCATCTTTCTCGAGCCGTTAGCATTAGAAATACACATTCAATCCTGAACCACCGCACCCCGCGACCTCTGACAACCGCTTCTCCAATACTATCTTACAATATCCTGTCCCAAAGGCGAATTGTTGAAGGTCTTAACACCGGCGAACTTAGTACATTCAACAAGGACAACGACATCTCATCACAGATGAGAATTCCACCGCGCTCGCAAATATCAAGCCTCGTTACTCCATCAACCCTAATCTGAACATCCTTAGCCCAATTGCCTTTCCCCCGCCGGGAATAAAATACCGAATCTCTAAATCATGCAGTGAGTAAACCTCCCTTCAAGTCATTCACTGCCCCGACACGTAAGCAAGCATCCTACCATCACATCAATACTGCGCGACAATCGTTCATAAGCATCATGGAAACTTGTGCCTAGCCTCAGAGCTCTCAGAAGTACAGCTACTAAGCTGGAATGACAGAATATCCTTCCACAAGGAGACGACAATAGTCAAATCAACTATGCCGGGAGAAGCATCCCGTACCACCTCTGTAGTACCTTTAAAATTTCTCAATTCTTGATTTATAATAAGCGCTTCACGTCGCATAAGATTGAATAGGAAGGAAATAAAGGCATAAACCTCAAAGGAATCAAACCGCACGATGAGGAATCAAGAAAGGAAGTACTCCTAACAGCCCTGTAATCTCCTGAAGATAAGTACAGACGTCTCCGTACCGATCCATGAGACTCTACTAGACTTGCTTATGACTCGTGAGACCTAAGGGAACCTAGTGCTCTGATACCATGTTGTCACGACCCAAAATCCACCAAGGGTCGTGATGGCGCCGGACGCCGCTGTCGGGCAAGTCAACCATAAATACTTAATTAAATTCTCATTTAAATAATTATGAAAGCTCTGATTTTCCTTCAATTTTTCTAGTAAGAGATACTCATTTCAAATTAGATATAAGTGTCAAGAAGTCAATACAAAATACCCCATAATCATCCCAGAACCCGGTGTCACAAGTGCATGAGCTATCTCTAGGAAACAAAATAATACAACAACTGCCCGAAATACAAATAGGACAGGAAGTAAATGTGGAAACCTGAAGGAGACTCTGCTGGCTGCGGGTCGTCTCGAGAGGTGCAGCTCACCTAAGTCTCTATAACGACCCGGCCGATTGTTTTGAGAATTTAAGCTCCGTTCAGTAGCGTAAGATCTGGAACAACTTCACATTATGTGTATCAACTTGCGTGCATGATTGAATCTAGTTAACACATGATTCAGAGTCGAATTGGAAGAAGGATTCTAGTTTTGGAAGCTTGAACAGTGAGAATTTGACCGGAATTGGACTTTTGAGTAAACGACCACGGAATGAATTTTTGATGATTCCAACAGCTTCGTATGGTGATTTTGGACTTAGGCGTGCATCCGGATTCAGATTTGGAGGTCCGTAGGGTAAATTGAGGTATTTCGACGAAAGTTGGAAAAGTTGAAGTTTGGAAAGTGAAGAAGTTTGACCCATCGTTGACTTTTGCGATGTCGGGGTCAGAATGTGATTTCGAGAGTTGGAACAGCTTCGTTATGTCATTTTGGACTTGTTTGCAAAATTTGGCGTAATTCTGGATTGATTTGATAGGTTTCGGCACGAGTTTAGAAATTTGAAGATTTGAAAGTTCATAAGTTCGATTTATGGTTTGATTCGTTGTTTCGGCATTGTTTAATGTGATTCGTAACCTCGAACGAGTCTGTGTTAGGTTATGTGACTTGTTCATGTGTTTAGAAGGGGTCCCGGGGGCCTTAGGTATGTTCCGGGTGGGCCACGGGTCATTTTTCCAATTTTTTGGAACTGCTATTTTCTGCTTCTGGTATCCTCCTTCGCGATCGCAAACAGCCTTTCGCTTTTGCGATGCCTTGTTGCCGACCACCTCAAAATCCTTCTTCGTGTTTGCGCTCAACACTTCGCGTTCGCGAAGCACTGCACTTTCCTTCTTCGCGTTCGCGTCCCTCCCTACGCGTTCGCGTAGGTTCCCGCCCTTCTTCTCCGCGTTCGCGAGCTCATCATCGCGTTCGCGATGAGCATCCTGGGCATCCTTAACTTTTATTCTTCACGAACGCGGTCCTTCCTTCGCGTTCATGATGCACAAAGCCTGGGTGGACAGAATATATTCCAAAATCGAGGGTTTCACCATTTTTATCATATTTTGACTTGTAGACCTCGGTTTTGAGTGATTCTTGGTAGGTTCTTCAGATAATTCGAATGGGTAAGTGTTCTTCACTAAGACTTAAATATATTACATGAATTAGTCTTTGTTTATCATTTAAATTGTGTTTTAGTTAGGGAAAATGTTGGTTTTTTAAGAAAATTTTCAAAACGAAATTTCATGATTTGAGGGACCAAATGGTATCGGAACTTGATAAATTTTGTATGGTTGAACTCGTATCGGAATGGGCATTCGATTTTTGTAAAATTTGTTGGGTTCCAAGGTGCGGGTCCGGGGGTCGACTTTTGGACCGATTTTTGGATTTTATTAAAGATTGAGACTTAATGATCCGGAATAGTTTCTTATGTGTTTTATTTGTGCATTGAAGTTAATTTGGTTAGATTTGAGCCTCCCGGAGATATTTCACCCTAGAAGTGCATTTTAGAGTATCGGTGTGTCGTCTTTGAGGTAAGTATCTTGCCTAACCTTCTGTGGGGGACTTCCTCTTAGGATTTGAGTCTTCTATGTTGATTGTAGTTCGTGCACGCGAGGTGAAGAGTGCGTGCTCAGACTTATTTGTGAAAAAATTGGTCTTTTAGGGTTCTTAGGTCTTTATATTCACTGTGTAGGAATGTGTTCTTGACATGACTGAGTTTCCTATTTATTTGTTTCACCTCTACATGCTTAATTAGAATTAATTGCTTCATGATTCACTCTTATTGCCTAATTGGCTCCTAATTGATTTAACCGAAGAATTTTCGCCTCTCCTATTGTCATGCCATCTTTTCATAGTTGCTTATCTTAGTTGAGAATTTTTATTGCCCCTCCTGAAATTGTTTAGTCTTAGGTGAGGCTATGATCATCTTCCCCTAATTGAATTGTCGAATATCCTCGAAATTGTCCAATCTTAAAAGAAGTTATATAACCTATGTCCTTGTTGACTTGCCCTTATTTGGGAGTATTTGACTCGTGTTGATTTTCTTGTTATTGACTTGTATATTGTGGGATCGCCGCTATATATTAGTTTCCCCGTTGTTGAACTATTCTCTTTATGCCAGCATTCTTTTCTATGGTTACTCCTTGTGGGTTGGTTCTGCCGTTTCCTTGTGTTTTACAGTCCTTAAGTTGATTTACTTGTCTTACCTTTTATTATTGTCATTTGTTGTTGTTTTATGTATTGTGGTGATGTACGATCTTTCTGTTGTGTTATGACTGTTGTTTCTGTTGGTTGCGCTGTATGTTTACTTTGGGACTACGGATCGGTGTTCCAGGAGATCCCCCTGCATATTTACTTTTGGGACTACGGGAATGCACCCGGGAGATCCCCCTGCATATTTACTTTTGGGACTAGGGGACTGCACCCGGGAGATTCCCCTGCACATATATTCAATTTGGCTGTAGTGCGGGATACCCAGAGATCCCCAGCACATGTATTGAGGATACCAAGAGATCCTCGGGATACCAAGAGATCCCCAACACATATATTGAGGATACCAAGAGATCCTCGGGATACCAAGAGATCCCTAGTACATATATTGAGGATACCAAGATGTCCTCGGGATACCAAGAGATCCCTAGCACACATATTTACATTTGGAACTACGGGACGATATCTTGAGAGATCCCCTGTTAAAGTCATTGTGTTCTGAGCTGATGTTTTCATTGATCCTATCCCTGTGTAAACATTATAGGTGTTGTCCGTTCTATTCCTTGTACTTATTAGTTGGTATGAACTATGTTAGGACACTTGCACAAGCATACACATGGTTAATCACCCTTATCGGATAGGAGACTCCTTGAGATTTCTGAGTATAGCCGCACACCCTTGTTATTTTCCTTCCATATGAGAATGACTCTTTTGGGGCACGTGAGTTGTCAGTATAATCAGGAGGTGTGATGAGGGCACAGGATGCCAAGTGTTAGGGTTCAGGTATTGAGACCCGTATACTATGATTATGAGATGAGATGTCTCAGGGTGACTGATATGCGAAGGTTATCTATCTGAAAAGGTTATATTCGAAAAGCCTTTATTTTGAAAGAACTCTTTTTAAAAAGAACACTTATTCGAATAAAGTATATTTTGAAACATTTTCTCTTTTATCACTTGAAGGGTTTGACTATTTGATTGACGCTTGCTGGTTAAGCTTAAGGTGAAAACTTTCGGAGTTGTTGAGTTATGACTTGTCTTTATTGTATTTGTGATTTCGGAATTGGGTTATATTCTCGCTTACCTTTCCGTGTTTTTCCTTACGGTGTTTTCCCTGAGTACTTGCTGTTTTCCTTCTTTATTTTAATTACTGTATTGTTAGTCGTATCGCGTAGTCTCTATATAAATATCATGTTCTGTATATTAGACCAGTAAGTGTCTTGACTGTTCCTCGTCACTACTCCACCGAGGTTAGTCTTGATACTTACTGGGAACCGCCGTGGTGTGCTCATACTACACTTCTGCATATTGTTTTGTGCAGATCCAGGTATTGTTCGTTAGTAGCTGTGCGGATTCTTGCCGAGGAGACTCAAGGTAGTTCTGCTGCTGCGTTCGCAGGCTTCGGAGTCACCTTCCTATTTTATATTCACACTGTTGTACTTATTTCCATTCGGTTGTGTTTAGAAGTTGTAGCGAAACTCTGTAGAGCTTATGACTTGTACTACCGGATTTTGGGGAAGTTGTTCATTGTATAAAGGACTCATCTCAGAAGAATTCCAACTGTTATTAGTTATTGTTGTTATTCCGCATTTCAGTAGTCTTACCTAGTCCTTAAGACTAGGTGCCATCACGAAACCTAACGGAGGGAAAATTGGGTAGAGATGCATATGCCTGTGCAACAAAAATGCACAGCAAGTGTAGTATGGGTATGAAAACAACGTGTACTCATTAAGTATCCCGCCTAATCTCGAAGAAGTTTTGACGAGAGGTCGACTTCGACACTTACTAATGGTCCAATAATGATAAATCAATAATGTAACAAATTGAGGATTTGTATAGGCATGATTGTAATTCAATAAAGTGAAGCATGTAAGCAGTTCTTTCTTTTATAGGAAATTCCCAAATCCCTTTTCATCATTTATACATTTATTCTCAAACCAGGAAGAAACAATATCACTTCAATAAATTTCAAGGCAAGCAGTACAAGCATGCACAAATTATGCCGAGGACGTACGGCCCGATCCAACAATATTTAAACTATGCACTGCCAGAGGGTTGAATGGCGCGAACCATAGATGCATCTATTACCCCGCTCGCGAATCATACGTGCGACGCGGTAAAATATAAATAATAGAGTTGCCCTGCTCGTGAATCATACATGCGACGCAGGTACCCATAGATACACACATTCAAACAATCAATCAAGACTTCATCAGGAAACAATTATCCAAGAAAAGGCAATTTCTCTCTTAAAAATCAAGAAACGATGACTAGTCTTTTCTTTAGAAATTCATTTACACGTTCGATATGTTTTATGAATTTTTAAATTGACAACAAGATTTCAAATATTGCAAGTAAAGCATGATTTTGGGTCCTAGACTACCCGGACATAAGCGTAATAGTAGCTACACACGGACTCTCGTCACCTCGTGCGTACGTAGCCCCCCACAAACAGAAGCACATTATCCAATTAATTCACCTATGGGGACAATTCCCTCTTACAAGGTTAGAAAGGAGACTCACCTTGCTCCGAAGCCTATATCCCAATTCAAGAACGCGCTCAAACCTCCATATTGGAGCCGAACGATCCAAAACTATTCAAATGGGGTAAGAACTAGTCAATACATGCTTGAAAGTTCATATCCTAATTATTAAACCAATTTTTCACCCCTAAATGCAAGGTTCCTAATATTCATCCCCGGGCCACGTGCCCGGATTTCGGAAATTTTTGATGGAAGTTGTTACCCATAAATTAAGGATCAATAATATATAATTTCTACTTCATTCCATCACAAATTTCGTGGTTAAATCTTGTTTTTATCAAACTCTAGGTTTTTCATCTAAACCCTTGATTTTTCCTAATTTTCACATGTTAATCTACCCATAATCTATGTATTTAACTCATGTTGTGTAGAAATTACTTACCTCAAAGTGCTAGGTGAAAACCCTCTTCCAAGAGCTCCAAAAATCGCCTAAGACCAAGGGGGAAATGAATAAATGGGCTAAGTCTTGGGGTAAAATGCCCTGGGTTCCAGTCACAGATGTCGCATTTGCGACATCCGGCTCGCAAATGTGATGTCGCATTTGCGACAAATGAATCGCAAATGCGAAGCCTAGCTAACCCTTCCCTGGTCGCATTTGCGATAAGATCCTTCGCAAATGCGAATGTGACAGCCTCGCAAAAGCGGTCCTTCGTTCGCAAATGAGAACTTCCCCTCAGAAGCCCAGGCTCGCAAATGCGATGATCGCATTTGCGACCAATTCCTCGTAAATGCGATCATACCAGAACCAGAAATTTCAACTCTTTCACAAAACACTCCGAAGCTACTCCGAAACTCACCCGAGCCCCCGCGTCTCCAAACCAAACACCCGCACAAGTCTAAAAACATAACACGGACTTGCTCGAAGCCTCAAATCACATCAAACAATGCTAAAACCATGAATCACACTCCAATTCAAGCTTAATGAACTTTAAAATTTTAAACTTCTACTTTCGATTTTTAAACCTATCAAATCACGTCCGACTGACCTCAAATTTTGCACACAAGTCATATTCGACATTACGGACCTACTTCAACTTCCGGAATTGGAATCCGACCCCGATATCAAAAAGTCAACTCTCGGTCAAACTTCCCAAAAACCTTCAAATTTCTATCTTTAGCCAAATGACTCCAAAATGACTCACGGACCTCCGAATTCACTTCCGATTGCGCTCCCAACACCAAAATCACCATACGGAGCTATTCCTAGACTCGGAATCCCAAACGGACATCGATAACACTGAAATGCACTTCAACCCAAACTTATGAAATTTTTCCAAAAATGCTACTTCCACAATAGGTGCCGAAACGTTCTCGGGTCTTCCAAAACCCGATCCGGACATACGCCCAAGTCCGGAATCATAAATACAAACCTGCTGGAACCTTCGAATCCCAATTCCGAAGTCGTTTACTCAAAAATCTAATCTTAGTCAATTCTTTCAACTTAAAGCTTCCGAAATGAGAATTCTCTCTCCAAATCAACTCCGAACTTCCCGGAATTCAATTGCGACCACGCGTACAAGTTATAATACCTGAAGTGAAGCTACTCAAGGCTTAAAATCGCTGAACAACGCGCTAGAGCTCAAAACAACCGATCGGGTCGTTACAATCTTAGCTTGTACGTAACTATCCTTTTGCATTTTATGGTTTTCAGTTTTAGCACAATACATCTGACTTGATTTATGAATCTTTGTACACCTATTTCCTTGTGAGTAGAGATCCTCCAGTACCAAAAATATTTCCACAACTTATGAGAATATATCACTACATCAAAGATTTCCTTCCTCAACTCTTGTGATTTTGATATAGACATTTTCTATCACGTCTAGGTCTTCTTAATTTTGGACAAATTTGCCTTTTACGCCTTTGTATGTCTTCTTTCCTATTTATCCAAATCCTTGCTTAATGACCAAACCTTTATACAATAAATTTACCACAAGTAAATATTCCTTGATTAAAACTTATGTTTGTTTGATATAAATCAAAATCAGTATATGAAACGTTGATGCTAACAAAAAGGAGGATACTAGCCTCTGTCTTCCCACTTTGCTTTAGAATAGTGGGGATGGGGAAACAATTAATTATATGATATTAATGCTTCACGTGTTTAAAAGCCGTCTCTAAGCAGGATAGGTTTCTCTTTCTGACAAATAGCCTTATGGTACGCGTATTGCGCATGTACCTATATTAATGAATACATAATTTTTAAAAATTTACGTAAATATTATCTAACTATATATTTTGCTAATTTAAAATTATATAACAAAATTTAAAGAAATATTCTGGAAAATGCTGAATGTTGTTCCCATTTACAACTTGTTTGGATGGTTATTATGTATCGTTTCATAATGTATCGTATCGTATTATATTGTATTGTATTGCGTGTATATCTGTCTATATCTATATTATATTAAAATCACGAAACTCCTTAATGAAATGTCGATCGCCTTTTTTTACTCTTAAAAATTAGTTTTACATTGGACAAAAACGTAATTATATTATTTATCGAATATTTAGGACTTCAAATAACTAAATACTACGATTGAATTAACATCTTACAACAAATAATTTAATATAAAAAATATAGAGGCATCGTCATTTGTTGGACTAAATGCAAGAAAAGAAAAAAAAAGACAATTTATTTAAAATACATTTTTTCCAATTATTTCATCCTTAAAATTCTTAAAAATATACATACCATTATTTGTATAATTTCGATATATAAATTTCAACATCTTATTTATGCTTCACTTATCTGATTGTGTTTGAGTTTTAACATGTATAAGTTCGACAAAAAAAAATTAAAGTACATTACAGTTATTATTACTGTAATTATATTATTTTTAAATGTAGTCTTGTCATTTGTAAACTTAGTATAGATAATTCTTAATATGTTTATAGGTTTGGTTTACGATATATGGGTGTAACGACCCGACCGGTCATTTTGCTTATTAGAATCTCGTTCCCCTAAATAAGATTTCCCATACATATTTTTACTGTTTTATGACTTGCGGGGATGGTTAGATCGGGATTTAGAAGGGTTCGGGATGAAATTGGAACACTTGGTTCCTTAGGTTGGCTTAAAAGGCCAAGTTTGAGTTCGGTCAACATTTTGAGTAAACGACCTCGAAATCGAGATTCGATGGTTCCAATAGGTCCGTATGATTATTTTGGACTTGGACGTGTATTCGAATTGGGCTTTGAATGACCCGGGAGCGTTTCGGAGCCTAATAGTGAAAGTTGGTTCTTTGAAGGTTTTAGAAGTTCTTTAAATTTGGTTTGGAGCGGGTTTTGGTGATATCGAGGTCCGAATGGAATTACGAGACCCGAAATAGCTCCGTATAGTGATTCAAGACTTGCACGCAAAATTTGGTATCATTTCGAGTAGTCTAAGTATGATTTGGCGCATTCAGAGGAATTTGGAAAACTTGAAGTTCATATGTTGATTTAATTTGGTTTTAGCGTGCGATTCTTAGTTCCATTGATAATTTTCGTGTTTTGAGAGTTCGAGCAGGTCCGTATCATATTTACAGACATGTTGGTGCCTTTTGGACGGGGTCCCGAGTGGCTCGAGTGAGTTTCGTACCCCTCGGAGCAAAGTGTAAAAAACCAGAAATTCCCATTCCTGATTTCCTTCTTCACGAACGCGGAGGGAACCTCGCGTTCGCGTAGAAGGAAATGGGACTGGGGGGATTTTGTGCTATGCGTTTGAGATAGCTAGTCCGCATTCGCAAAGGTCTAGGACCGGTGACCTTCGCGTTCGCATGAGGTGACTCGCGTTCGCATTGAGGAGCCTGGGATGGACTGGGCCGATGATTGTTCTTCGTGTTCGCGAATGGTAGGGCAAGCCAGCCTCCGCGTTCGCGATGCCTTGGTCGCGTTCGGATGTCTTGTCTCTAGGGGGCCTGAGCTGTTTGCCTTCGCGAACGCGAGGCCCCTTCCGCGTTCGCGATGAAGGAGGCAGCTCGGCAATGAGTTCTAAAAACGGGACTTAGGCATTTTTGGGGTCATTTATTGCACTCTTAGGCGATTGGAGAGCTCTTAAGGAGGGGATTTTGACCTAGCTTTGTGAGGTAAGTAATTTCTACCTAATGTGAGCTTAACACATAGATTATGGGTGGATTTTAACATAGAAATTTGTAAAAATCATGGGTTTAGATGAAAAACCTAGGTTTTGATAAAAATGAGATTTTACCACAAAAATGATTATGGAACTTAGTGAAAATCATATATTTGTGTTCCCAAGATTATGGGTAACAAATTTCTTCGAAAATTTCCACAATCCGGGCACATGGGCCCGGGGGTGAATTATAGGAATCTTGCATTTAGAGTTGGGTAACCACTTTAATAGTTGGGATATGAACTTTTGAGCATAAATTGATTTATTCATATCATATTTGATTAGTTTTGAGTCGTTTGGCATCGAATTTTGAGGATTAAGCGCATTCTTGAATTGGAAAGTAGGCTTTGAGAGGAGGTAAGTCTCTTTTCTAACCTTGTAAAAGGGAATTTACCCCACAGGGGAACTAAATTAATATGTGCTGCTATTTGTGGGGGCTACGTACGCACGAGGTGACGAGGGTCCATACGTAGCTACTATTCCTGTTTATGTCCGGGTAGTTTTAGGCTTACACCATGCTTTGTGGAGACCGTTATCTGATTATATTTGTTAATTGCATCGAATGGAACTAAGTTGAGGATTTTAATATTTCAAAAGCTTCAAGTTGATTTTTTTTTTAAAAAGAATCGTGAAAGATTATGATTTATTGATAAATGTATATCTAATCGCGTCGCAAGTATATTCCGCGAGTGGGGTGACTCTTTCCACTACTCTCATGGGAACAGGAAGTTTGCCTCGACAGGTTAATAGATGCATCTATGGTTCGTGCCGTTCGACCCTTGGTAATGCACAATTTATATTTATGTTGGATCGGGCCGTACGTCCTCGGCGAACTTCGTGTGTGATAATAGAAATGGTAGTCCCTTTTGACATATGGTATTCTTTCACTTGAATTGAGAGGTTATTGGTTTTAAACGAAGAAGTGATTTGGTTCTTTAATGTGGTAAAAGAATTGTTCAGTTATTTCTTTTTCTGAGTTTTATTGTTTCCTCTATATACATGGTTATCTAGAATTTGATATTATCATATTGTTGTTCTTAGTAAGTGTCAGATCGACACCTCATCACTACTAATTCGAGGTTAGACTAGATACTTACTGGGTACATATTATTTATGTACTCACGCTATACTTCTGTACTTTATTGTACAGGATCTGAGGCAGGTGCATCTAGTTACCAGTCCGGCGCGCATATTTGATCTCATCTCGAGACTTCACAGTGGGATGCTTTCCGAGCCGATCTGCTACAGCTGGAGTTTTCCTTATGTTATACTTTTCTTTCTATTTCCTTTCGGACAGTAGACTAGTTTTCTTTTGTATATTCTACTAGAATGCCCACATACTTGGGACACTAGGTCTTCGCACACACACTAGTAGACTCATGATATTGGATTTGTTTATATGATTACGATTTGCACTTATTTGCTTCAGTTTAATTATTTTACTTCTATTAATTTCTAGATATTTTTAACTAATGAGGAAATTTCATCCACTAAGTATTTTATTTAAAATGGGAAACCACTAGTTTGATCAGTGTTGGCTTGCCTTAAAAAGGTGTCGGGCGCCATCACGGCCTATAAAGGAATTGGGTTGTGACAACATGGTATCGGAGCACTAGGTTCACGTAGGTCTCACAAGTTATGGGCAAACTTAGTAGAGTCTTGCGGATAGGTGTGGAGTCGTCTGTACTTATCTTCGAGAGGCTATAGGGTGTTAGGAAACTACTCTTTATTCATCTCCTATCGTGCAGTTGATGGTATACTAAGTTCCTTTCTCTCATTCTCTCATAGATGGTGAGGACGCGTACGACGGACGTTCCAGACCCGGGAGGAGCTGCTTCCCCCATTGCTAGAGGAAGAGGTAGAGGCCAGGGGAGGGCAGCGGCCCGAGGTAGGGGACGAGGGCATCCCATTGCCCTAATAGCACCACCAGCGGATCCAGTGGAGGATCCCATCATCGAAGAGCAGGTCGAGGTGCCTGCAGCAGAGCCAGCCCTAGTAGATTTCATGTCAGCACCGGGCTTTCAGGAGGTCATGGGCCGTATGCTGCGGTTCATGGACACTATGAATCAAGCTGGTCTATTTCCAGCGGACCCAACCACATCTTAGGCGGGAGGGGGAGCAGAGACCCCTAATTCCCAAGCTCCGAGGCATGCAGCTGCCGTATATCAGACCCCGGGTGCACTACCCGTGGCCAGAGCCCAGCCAATTACAGCAGTTGCACCTGAGCCTAGACCAGCTACAGACAGCGAGCCGTAGAAGCTTTTGGACATGTGGACTAGGCTACACCCTCCTGTCTTCGGAGGTGAGCGACATGATGATCCCTAAGACTTCATTGCTAGGTGCAGGGACAGACTGCACACTATGAGGATATTGGAGTCGCATGGGATGGATTTCACTAATTCCCAATTGGAGGGTAGGGCCCTTAGACGGTGGCAGTCCTATCTTCTTGGCAGGCCAGTGGGTTGTCCTCCAATAACTTGGGACCAGTTTACATAACTTTTCTTGGATAGGTATATTCCACCCTCTTAGAGGGGAGAGTTGTGAGGTCAGTTTGAGCAGCTCGAGCAGGGTTAGATGTCAGTGAGTGATGTTTTACACGTCAATACCACACAAGAGGGGGGGGGGGTGTGATTTGTGTGGTACCTAATTTTCGCACTAGAAGAACCTGGTTCTTCTAGATGTACTTACTATTACTGTTTGCGAAATTAAGAGTGTATAAAATAAAAAACACAGAGATTTTTTACGTGGAAACACCTGGCTCAAAAGGTGAAAAAACCACGACCTACTACTCAGTAGGATTTTCTCAAACTTCCACTAAAATCACTGAGCCAAAACTGCATTTACAAAACTCTTGTAAACCTAAGGATTAAACTCTAATCCCAGTGTAGCACACAGCCTCAACTGCTGCGGCACTTTCAAGTTAACTCTAACTTGAATACTCAGGGTACCTAATACAATTGCTTCTATGAAAGCTGAAAGGTACAATATGAAAACACCTACTACAATTGAACTAGAATAAAAGAAAGACACAATGGAATTGTTCTTCTATCTTGTCCAAGTAGCTTCAGGAATACACACTTGAATCTCACGTAAATTGCTTGCAAAAAGCCTTGCTATTTTGCTCTCAATTTAGTTTCACTTCTGCGTTTGTGCAACTCCTGTAAAAGAGAACAAACATTATTATTTATAGAGTTAGTAATCAGAGTTTGATTGAGACTCAATTGCTGATCCTTTATCAAATTCGAGACCTAGAACAATCCAAACTCTAATCCTTATTCTTGATCCGGATTTAGTTCTCTTCACACAAGGAGACTTCATCTCCTTATCCTATGCAACCTTTTCGATCAACTCAGAAGATATTGTTGCTGATCCTTGATACTTATCTTCTCCACATGCCTCTCACATGTATAAGTATATTAACACTGTGTCTCACATGATGGACCTGGTCCATGACTGAGTTCATTTTGTCAATCTTCAAAACTTCATCTGAACTTGGCCAACAAATTCCCCCTTTTTGATGATGACAAACTCTGTGCTTTTATTGTTCAGAGAACCTGTGGAACTCAGCTTAATTATCACACTTTAACTTAACTTATCATTAAGGACCAGGTTTAATCAGGTTATAAATATCACTTAGTTTCAGAATACAAAGTATAGCACAATATCTCTTCCCCCTTTTGGCATCATCGAAAAGCTGCATATTATATGAATCCCAGATGTTAATTATTACTCATGGCC
Organism: Nicotiana attenuata; assembly: GCF_001879085.1. NCBI lineage: Eukaryota > Viridiplantae > Streptophyta > Magnoliopsida > Solanales > Solanaceae > Nicotiana > Nicotiana attenuata. Next base: position 41,791 of record NW_017674074.1, on the reverse strand, counting down.
ACTGGGGCAACTGCAAGTGAAAACATGATTCAGTTAATCAATAATCAACTTCACAAAAAATTTAACTATTAAGATCAGAAGTTTCATAGAACAAGAGAAAACAAAGCACATTGTCATTGATTAGGAGGTGTTTCTACAAAACATACCACAAAAAGAAAGAAAAACAAACATCCAACCATGAGCAAAAAACAGAGAAAAGTCCCAAATCTGGGTCACTGAGGGGGTTTCTAAACTGGTTCAAAGAGAGAAACTGGAAAGCCTAGGGCTTGGAGGAACTGGAGGGTTGGGATTGAAGAAGGTTGAGCATTGTTTGGAGCATCCCTTTACTCTTTTCCTTTTCCTTTGCTAACTCAGCTTTGAGGCCATTTCTCTCACTTTCTAGTTCAGCAATGCGAGCCTGGAGCCTAGCAATTTCTGCATCTTTTGTTTCACACTCTTGAACCAATGCCCTAACTTTGCTGTTCACAGGAGTCCTCAGAGATGAACCAGGTTCAACTGGGGTTACACTCAGCAGATAGTCACAGGCCTGCAGAGTTTTGATACCAAAATGTTCTTTGCTGGAGGCCATCTCCCACTTTTTCAATGGAACATTTAACTTGTCCAAGACAGTTGTCAGTATAAACCCATAAGGAGTGGCATGGGCCTTGGAGCCATTGATGACTCTATCTAGCAGCTTGATAATGAAAGCAGGCTAGTTAATCTGCTTTTCTCTTACAAGACACTCCAGAAGGACCAGGTCCATATAATTTGCAGTATGCCTGCTCTCCTGTCTAGGCAGCAAACATTTGTTCACAAACTCAAATAGCACCTTGTGCTCAGGCTTCATCTCACTTTTTTACACAAAACTTGCCTCAGGCACTTCTTCAGCAGACTTTGTATCACAGAAATTTTTGGTGATTTGGAGAGCAGAAGGGAGAGAATCTAGACAGGGCCACCTTTGCCTAGTATAGTCATCATAGCACATGGTATGTCTAGAATTCTGCCCAATTTAGGTGCATCAAACTTCACCTCTACTCCCCTCACCAAGCTGGTGACTACCCCATTCACCACAGTGGCATTTGCCATAAACTCGATCAGCTCTTTTCTTGCCAGCCTGCCATCTAGTTGAAGAACCATGTCCTTCCACCCCTGTGCATCCAGGGCATCAACCAATCTTTTCATGCCTGGCTCCTCCAGGTCTTTCAGAATTCTTCCTTTCAAGATCTTTCTCCTACCAAAAAGGACAAATCTGTCCTGTTCTTTTTCAGATTTCTCTTCTTCTTCCTCTCCACTCCATTCTTCTTCTTCTTCTTCAGGAACTTTCACTTATTTCCCTTTGACTGCAGACCTGGTTCTTTTGGCCAGGAAGGGTTCAGTAGATACAGGTTCTGAAGACTTCTTTGTAGAAGTCTCGGATCTTTTTGGTGTAGGAGTGGGAACCTCCTCAGTTGTACCTCTCTCCTGATGGACCAGTTCCATCTCTTCCTCTTCTTCTGCAGCCACAGAACTTTCCACAACTTTAGCTTTTCCCTTTTCCTTCTTCTTTTTCTTGCTAGCCTCTAAGGCTTTCTGCAACTCAGCCTCACTTTGCTTTACCCTACTTCTAGTAGCCCTCACCTTTGGTACTGAAGGAACAGTAGACTTAGGAGATGATACCTTGCTTTTCTTTGTTGGCTTAGAAGCAGTTTGAGTCTTTTGGGAAGAAGCCTTGCGCTTCTTTGGATCGTAGCTCGCCCCAAACTTCTTCAGGATGTCAGCCAGGGTTTCTTCAACAGATGAACCAGGTTTACCTGGTTGTTCACTCAGGTGAACAAGACCTTCAGCAGCCTCCCCAGATTCACTTCCCCCTGACTTGTTGACACTCTCCTCTACCCTTCCACAAATCACAAGAATTTTGTCTTTCTTTTTCTTTCTCCTTCTACTCGACTCACCCTCCTTTACATCTCTCACAGAGCCCACCAACACAAACCTATTATCCACCCTCTCTACTACATCAGAAAATACAAAGCAGGTATTGACCTCACCAGGGGTTTCTTGATTCTTGTCAGTGTCAGAAGACCCAAGTTCTTCTCCATCGCTTGCTGAAACAAACGCTTCAGACTCAGAACTCGAGTCAGATTCCTTTTCAGAGCACTCCTTTTTCTGGCTGGCTCTCAATTTTTTAGTTAGAGCCGTTCTCAGAGCACCAGTAGCCACAGTCTTTCTTGCCAACATTTTCTGCCGGCGAAATCTTGGTTTAGCATTATCACTAGGAAGTGCAGATGAGGGTGTGTTAGGAGATACTGGTGGGGGAGTTCCTGGATTTTCTTGAGGATTAGTCATGGTGAAGAATTTCTGGAGAACTTTGGGGATTTTGGAGATTTTTAGAGAGAAGGATGATGTTTTGAGGTTTAGGGCTTAATGACGGTTATGGACTAAAATGGGAGTATGTGGAGTGTATTTAAAGTAGAGTATGATTAGGTGCAGTAACAGCAGCCTTTTTGCAGTGGTCAATCAGGAGTCTAATCCCTTTAGGACTCCGGTCTTTTAGTGATAAATAGGCAACGCTAGTTTTAGGAAATAGTCCCGTTTTCTTTAGAATTCTAGGAGAATGAAACTGGTTCAATGCTCAACGGTTATATTTTTAGGAGTTTGGTTAGAATAGGACTTCTGCTCATGATTGGAATATTAATCTTTCTAATTGTGCAAAGTATAGAAACATACCTGACCTTTTCTCATGAGCATATACTGATGAACCAGGTTCTTCAAGTAGAACTTCTCTTGATTATGCCTCAGATATCAGAATAGAAAAAAACTTTGTAAGAGATCAATGAATTAATATAAACACACGTCACAGGAGTATACTGATTAGAGTATGAGACTGAGTAAGAATTAGTCTAGATATTTACATAAAGTCAGAACTTCTAACCAAAAAAAAAATCATCAATTTTTTTTCATTGCATTCTGAACTGGTTCCTTTTTAGGTGATCTTAATCATCCCTAATTCCAACCTGTTCCTTTCAAAGTTTTCCCTATTCAGTGCTTTGGTGAAGATGTCAGCTATTTGTTTATCAGTAGCACAGAATTCTATTGAGATTAATCCTTTCTCATAATTATCTCTCAAGAAGTGGTGTCTAACATCTATGTGCTTGGTCCTTTTATGATGAACAGGGTTCTTTGTCATACTTATAGCACTAGTGTTATCACAAAATATTGGTATGCATCCTACTTCAATTCCAAAATCTACCAATTGTTGTTTAATCCATAGTAATTGAGCACAACAAGAAGCTGCAGCTACATACTCAGCTTCAGCAGTAGATAGGGCTACTGAATTTTGCTTCTTGGTAGCCCATGATACAAGACATGAACCAAGGAAGTGTGCCATACCTGAGGTGCTTTTTCTATCCACTAGGAAACCTGCATAGTCAGTATCAGCATATCCTACTAGATTGAAATTACTACCTTTAGGGTACCAAAGACACAATTCAGTAGTGCCTTTCAGATATCTCAATATCCTCTTGACAGCAGTCAAGTGAGACTCCTTTGGATTTGCCTGAAAACGAGCACATAGCCCTACAGTGAAAACAATGTCAGGTCTACTGGCAGTAAGATACAAGAGTGAACCAATCATACCCCTATACAACTTCTGATCAACTGATGAACCAGGTTCATCAATATCTAATTTAGTGGCAGTTGCAATAGGTGTGTCTATTTCTTTAGAATCCTCCATTTTAAACTTTTTGATTAGTTCTCTTGTATACTTCTGCTGATGAATCATGGTTCCATTTTGACTTTGTTTGATCTGCAACCCTAAGAAGAAGTTAAGCTCACCCATCATGCTCATTTCAAATTCACTTCCCATTAGTTTTGCAAAATCTTTGCTTAGCTTGTTAGTGGTGGCCCCAAAGATTATGTCATCAACATAAATTTGTACAACAAGAAGGTCCTTACCTTTTTCCCTTAAGAATAAGGTACTATCTATTTTACCTCTTTTGTACCCATGCTCCAGTAGAAATTTTGACAGTCTTTCTTACCATGCTCTTGGTGCCTGTTTGAGTCCATAGAGAGCCTTGTCCAGCTTGTACACATGCTCAGAACATTCTTTGCTTTCAAACCCTGGGGGTTGTTTCACAAACACTTCTTCTTTTAAGTAGCCATTCAGGAAGGCACTTTTGACATCCATTTGATGAAGAGTGAATTCCATATGTGCTGCAAAGGCTATGAGAAGTCTGATTGCCTCTAGTCTTGCAACTGGAGCAAAGGTCTCATCATAGTCTATTCCTTCCTCTTGGCTGTAACCTTGTACTACCAACCTATCCTTGTTCCTTGTAACAGTTCCATCTTCATCAAGTTTGTTCCTAAAGACCCATTTTGTACCAAGGATTGATCTGCCCTTGGGTCTTGGAACTAGGTGCCAAACCTGACTTCTTTCAAACTGGTTTAGCTCATCCTGCATTGCATTCACCCAATCTGCATCCTGCAAAGCCTCAACAATATTTTTAGGTTCAATGATAGATAAGAAAGCATCAAAAGCACACAAATTCTTTAATTATGATCTGGTTTTGACTCTAGATGTTGGATTAGTGAGAATGTTCTCAATGGGATGAGAACTTTGATACTTGTGAGGTTTCACAACCAACTAGCTTCTGCTGGATGTTTCAGCCATTTGCTGAGGAACAGGTTCATGAATAGGTTCCTTCAAGGAGTTTATTTCAAATCCTCTTTGATTTCTTCCCCCTGTCAGGTTGCCCTGTAAGGAAGAACCTGTTCCTTCTGTAGGTGTCACTTTGACTTGAGCTGATGCTTCAGCCATGTCTTTGACCAGTCCAATGGCTTCATCTTCATGTTCCTGTCTCTCAGAAAGAATGTTAGTTTCATCAAATACTACATGCACACTTTCTTATACGCACAAAGTTCTTTTATTAAACACTTTATAAGCTTTGCTATGTGAAGAATATCCCAAGAATACTCCCTCATTACTTCTGGGATCAAACTTTCCTAGAGAGTCTTTTCCATTATTGTGCACATAGCACTTGCAGCCAAATGCCCTAAGGTGGGATATATTTGGGTTTCTCCCTTTAAGTAACTCATAGGGAGTCTTTTCTGCTAGAGGTTTGGTCATGCATCTATTTATGATGTAACAAGCAGTGTTTACAGCCTCTGCCCAGAAGCTGTGAGGCAATTTGCTAGATAGTAACATGGTTCTAGCCATATCCTCAAGAATTCTATTTTTCCTTTCAACTACTCCATTTTGTTGTGGAGTCCTAGGGGCAAAAAAGTTATGATTTATCCCATTTTCATCACAGAACTCTGCAAACTTAGAGTTTTCAAACTCAGTTCCATAATCAGACCTAATGGATGCAAGTTGATTTCCTAATTGTTTATGAGTTTTCCTAACAAATGCAGAAAACATGTCAAATGCTTCATCTTTGGAAGTTAGAAATAAAAACCAGGTGAATCTAGAATAGTCATCAACTAGCACCATTACATACTTCTTTCCACCTCTGCTCATGGTTCTCATTGGACCACATAGATCCATATGAACCAGTTCCAACGTCTTGGACGTACTTACCATTTTCTTGGATTTGAAGGATGACCTTACCTGCTTCCCCCTTGCACATGCCTCACAAACTTTTTCTTCCTTGAACTTGATATTAGGTAACCCTATAACCAAGTCCTTGGAGACTAATTTGTTTAGCTTATTTAAACTGGCATGACCAAGTCTTTTGTGCCACAGGAGGGGATCATTAACCAACACACTTAAACAAGTGAGTTCATTTTCTGAAAGAGTGGACAAATCTACAATGTAAATATTGTTAACTCTTTTTCCCTGCAAAACAATCTTGTCAGTGGTAAGGTTAATCAGAAAGCATTTGGTGGAGGTAAAAGCCACAATGTTACCTCTGTCACACAGTTGTGACACACTTATTAGGCTATATTTCAAGCCATCTATCAGGTAGACATTCTCTATGGAATGAGAATCTGTTTTGCCTACCTTTGCAACCCCAAAGATCTCATCTTTCTTTCCATTACCAAAGGAGACATTACCTCCCTTTAAGTCCTCAAGTTAAAGGAACTGGTCCTTGTCCCCAGTCATATGTTTTGAGCAGCCACTATCCATATACCATATTTGGCTCCTCCCTTTCACTTGGACCTGCAAAAGGAAATCAGGGGTTAGTCTTAGGAACCCAAACTAGTTTGGGTCCCTTTCTATGGGCAAAAGGATGAATCAGATTCTTTCTTGCCCAACTAGGCAGCTTGTGTTTTTCTTGAACAAAAGCTTTGTTTCTTTGACTGGCCTTTTCTTTTGCATTACATTCATATTTGTAATGGCTAGTCTTACCACAGTGAGTGCAGATTTTATTTTCAGGAAGAGTGAGGTACTTACTTTTTGGATCCAATTTTGGAGCTTGAGTCCCATAGCCAAGTCCTCTTTTGTTACTGCTATGATGCTCTTACAGCCAGGAGAGAGCATCAGAAGCCTTGTTCCACTTGCAAGTTCTGTCTAAGTCATGTTTTAACTTTCCTAGATCTTCTTTTAAGACTTTAATGAATTCATCTTTCTTGTATAATTCATCTTTCATTTTTCCCAAATTTTCTTCTAGAGTGAGATATGTGTGATCAGCTTTCTTCTTTCCTGTTCCTGATTTCAGTTTTAAGTTTTCAGACCTAAGCTCTAGGACACTGTTGTCAAGTTCAAGAACCTGGTTCTTCAACTCAGCATTTTTGTTATCACTCTCATTTTCCCTAGACTCTAGACTTTTGCATTTTGCTTTTAGAATCACACATTCCCTAGACAGAACTTCCTTCTCATTATTAATTATCTCAGACTCATCAATGAAGTCAATTAATAGCTCAGCCAGCCTTTCTTTAGACAAAAATTTAATCTTGTCTTTGAGATGAAGAATACTTACCTCTTGTTCATCATCTGATTCTCCAATGGCCATTAGTGCTTGCTCCTCCTCAGCTTCATCTTCTGAGTCTTCATCTGAGGTTTCTCCCCAAGCAGCAACCATAGCCTTGGTTGAACGTTTGTTTCTTTTTGGTTGAACCTGTTCCTTCGTTCAGCTCTTTCTTTCTTCCACTCAATTTCCCATTGAGGGCAGTTTTTTATCATGTGATCAGTCTTACCACACTTGTAGCATCCCTCATTGGTCTGTTTCTCCGGAGCTCTTGTTTTATTGAAGTTTGTACCTCTTGAAGAACCCTTTCCTCTCATCAGGTACTTCTTGAAATCCCTAGTGATCATAGCCACTTCATCATCTTCCAAATCTTCACCTTCAGCAATTCTGAGAGCTAAGCTTCTCTCCTTTTTGGGGGTATCCATCTTCATGGTTTGTCTTCTCATTTCATAGGCAGTTAATTTTCCAATCAGTTCATCCAGTCTAAGGGTAGCAATATTCTTGGATTCCTTAATGGCAGTGATTTTGCTTTCCCATGTGACTGGCAGAACCCTTGTCAGAATCTTCTCAACCTTGTCTTCTTCAAGGATAATCCTTCCATGAGATTCAAGTTCATTTGTCAAAGTGATGAATCTAGTATACATCTCCTGGATAGTTTCTCCTTCCTTCATAGTAAAATTCTCATACTGAGAGTATAGAAGTGTTCCTCTTGATCTTTTCACTTGAGGTGTTCCTTCATGAGCCACTTGCAGAGTGTCCCATATTTCCTTAGCAGTTGTACAACTTTGGATCCTACTGTACTCGTCTGGTCCTAGTCCACATACAAGCCACTTCTTGGCCTTAGCATTTTTCTCCCACTTCCTCAGGTCCTCAGCAGTACAATCAACCCTTGTTTTTGGCACATCAATTCCTTCAGCATTCTTCTTAGTGGTTGCTAGGGGACCATCAGTGACTATGTCCCATAGTTCATAATCTTCCCCTATAATGTGATCTCTCATTCTGTTCTTCCACCAAGAATAGTACTGACTATTAAAAAGTGGAGGCCTGGCAGTGGATTGCCCTTCCCAGTTCCCAGGTGGTGCACTCATTGTTGATCTTCTCCTAAGGTGTTAGCCTCTTCAAGGATAACCCGCTCTGATACCAATTGATGTTCTAGACGTCAATACCACACAAGAGGCGGGGTGATTTGTGTGTCACCTAATTTTCGCACTAGAAGAACCTGGTTCTTCTAGATGTACTTACAATGACTGTTTGTGGAATTAAGAGTGCATAAAATAAAGAACACAGAGATTTTTACGTGGAAAACACCTGGCTCAAAAGGTGAAAAAACCACGACCTACTACTCAGTAGGATTTTCCCAAACTTCCACTAAAATCACTGAGCCAAAACAGCATTTACAAAACTCTTGTAAACCTAAGGATTAAACTCTAATCCCAGTGTGGCACACAGCCTCAACTGCTGCGACACTTTCAAGTTAACTCTAACTTGAATACTCAAAGTATCTAATACAATTGCTTCTATGAAAGCTGAAAGGTACAATATGAAAACACCTACTACAATTGAACTAGAATAAAAGAAAGACACAATGGAATTGGTTCTTCTATCTTGTCCAAGTAGCTTCAGGAATGCACACTTGAATCTCACGTAAATTGCTTGCAAAAAACCTTGCTATTTTGCTCTTCAATTTAGTTTCACTTCTGCGTTTGTGCAATCCCTGTAAAAGAGAACAATCATTATTATTTATAGAGTTAGTAATCAGAGTTTGATTAAAACTCGAATTGCTGATCCTTCATCAAATTCGAGTCCTAGAACAATTCAAACTCCAATACTTATTCTTGATCCGGATGTAGTTCTCTTCACATAAGGAGACTTCAACTCCTTATCCTATGCAACCTTTTCGATCAACTCAGAAGATATTGTTGCTGACCTTTGAGACTTATCTTCACACGTATGTCACATGTATAAGTATATCACCACTGTGTCTGTCTCACATGATGGACCTGGTTCATGACTGAGTTCATTTTGTCAATCTTCAAAACTTCATCTGAACTTGGGCCAACACCCTCCAACATACATAATACCAATCCGATTACACTCATTCCAAGTCCAACAACCTCGTCTCACCCAGTAAAAGCTTCTCGGTTGACAATCCACATCAAACCATCTAAAATCTTATATGACGTCATCAATTCACTAACAAGCCAAAACTCAAATATGACTAATAAGGAAAAGCGAACCCGAGTACAGAACTATCCAGCCCGCGTAATGAATAAAACAACCAAACGAATGCTATGAACCTATCACAGAGGTGAGAAACAAAACACATATAATAGGTATAAGGAACCGTACCCAACATCTCACTGTTGCGGTGTGCAACTCGATCCACATATGATAAAGTTGCAACGCGCAAACCAAACCAAACATCATACCTGTGGCGGTGTGCCACCCGATCCACGTATAACAATCAATAAGGGAATGCCCATTGAGCCAAAATGAGCATAATATAAACACACTTATATCAACCAATAGCATGCCAAGTGCATAAACTTAACCCTTGGAAATGGATAGCGTCGTGCGCTAAAAAAGACGAAGTACAACTAAGGTGCAATAAACAACCAGCATCTCGAGAGCTATCTCCCTCATATAACACCACAAGCTACACATGATCACAACACACATGTGAATAATCAAGTCGTCTCACAACCCACAACATAAAAGAGTAACATATGAAATAGTCGAGGGCAGGAATAACATCCACCACACCGAAGACTCATCCATAAGCAATGCTATGCTGAATAAGCATATCTGATCTGGTGTAGAATAGACATTCACATTAGGCTCGTCAATGGTCCTCTAACCTGATTCTAGACATCTCAAAATAGGTAAGTATCCTTTAATGATCCACAATGCCCCCATTAATGACACCTATGAACAACCATCGAATCTTGAACAAACTTCCACAGTTGCAACCACTGGAACAATGCGTTTCTCAGACATAAACTCTCCAATCTGCGATAGTACCAAAATTTCTGTACCTGACCTCAATTCCCACTACTTAAATGAATGACACATCATACTTACATAATTACACAATGGGGATTCTCCCACAACCTTCTGCACCAAGCAACAAAATTTTAACACCACGGCCACCGATCATGTTATTTCTGTAGCTAGTCAAGCATCCACAAACCAATACATATTAATTTTTCCACAAAAAAGACCATCCCCAGACCACCCATAAATAGAGCCAGCATACTCTCAACATCTGAAATCTCTGCCTCTCCTCCGAGCTCGCGACATTCCTATCTAAACTGAACCGCAAGCTTGATCCTTCTATCCCAATTCCACACTGCTCACTGCACTTATCATGTTGTTATGTGAGAGTACAAGAATTTTATAATAACTCCTGAACCACCAGTAGAATAAACACTTCATCATCTAGAAACCCCTTCACTTAACTCACTTTAGAAGGAAAATTCACAACACACAACCAAATTCCCATAACCACAGAAGACACAAATCTCAAGTCGTGGTCTAAACCGCCATAACTCTTCAGGACTAGTTTGCACATAACGACCCATTAAACTGACTCTTCTAAATCAACCAAGTCACGTAGAATTCCAAACCCACAAATATAGACATGAAACACCCATATAGCCTTATCGCAATTGTAGGAGCCGATCATTTCCTTACCATGCCAATCCAAACCATTACTAAACTAACTCCACTCCTCAGTTTTCTCTTGAATTACCTTCAAAATTAGTACCTACATTTTCCAACACACAATGGACCTCAATCGGCACTCATTCGGAGTGATCCCAAACCACAATACCATATTGCCTCAATACCCATAGGTCTTTTCATACTCTCTTCATGCACTCAATAGGATCTCCAACTGATACAACCACTCTAAAATATCTTTTGCGAATCCAAAGTTGTTTTTTCTATTTTTCTATCACCGCACCGTAGACCCAGTGACACTCATAGAAATAATCCACTTCAACACACTGCAAAATATTCCTTAGCCACATGACGAACCCAAAAATCCTTAGGCACAACACTTTATTTCTCGAACCCACTAGAACCATCGTTGAGAGTCACCCACTCTGAACTGGTCCCGAATATATAGTTAACGACCAGTGCTCTGTTAGCACACGAATACTCCAGAAGAAGCAATCGAATGAATCTCTTCCTTTGCACATCACCTTCCCAAACAAATATCAAATATGGGTCATTTCACAACTTTCACATCTCAATAAGGTGAAATCTAGCATACATCTATCAAATTCCTTGCTCAAATCACCCCTAATGTTCTCTTTATCAGTTGCAACTAATCCACGAACGTACTGATAACCAGAAACTGTAAGACACATAACCATGCAACCCAATCATTGATGGTAGGCTCCCTCACTTAGCTTTAAGTCACAGTCATAAATCTAAGGACCCACACTGACTTCTCCTCCTAACTACCATGATCTCACACCATTGTCGCACCCCCTTTTTCTCGCAAAATCGGGTTTCGAAACTTGAAAACTCTTTTGAGTGGGAGATAGAATGTTAAAAGAAGAAGAGTCGCCACCTAACAGTTTTTAAGGTGTGTTAGGGAACCTATTATGAAGATAACTCTGTTTAACGAGTCAACGCCACCAAAGATCGGGTAAGGGCTCAAATTGCCTCAAAGAGAAAGTGTTAGGCACTCTTCGAGGTCCACAACTGTGGGTCCCGGCCGAACTTAAGGCTATGTGGATTAGGCGAGATGATCACATAAACGAAGAGAATAAAGGGTCAAAGAGTTCTATAATAACACAATGAGAATTGATATAAAATCTTAAGGATTACAAGGATATAACTATAATGGTCTATATTAGATGACTAAGCGTGTAAAGAAAAAGGCACAGACTGCTACCCAATTACTATGTAAAAGTTGTTTACCTAAAGGCGCTCTAATTCAATTCTAAGTCGTACCCTATGCTTGCACTACCCGTCCCATGTCTATGGTCCAAGAGGCATTGGACCTCTATTTGGGTGGTTCTAGACTTTACTTAGGCTTCTCAAAATGATAAAACTAGGCGAGATTTAAAACAAATAGGACTTCACGTAAAGGCAGTTAAAGGTGTTCCTTTAAATCTATAGACATGGTTTCTAAATGACTACACAGTTTAAGAGTATCTGGTACTGCTATGCTGATCATTGATATTACAGATTATAAGTTATTAAGACCTATAGACATGGTTTCTATGTGATTTTTTATTTTAAGCGCAAAGGCAATGCTGATTATGTTGGAACAATGAGTTTGCAGATTATAGGTGTTACAAATCCTATATGCATAATCTCTAAATGAGGAAATAAAGTCGTTTGAAAGCTTGAAATAGTTACCCGTCTTTGATTTTATTAGCATACTTTCTAGGCGTGTAACAGTATCCTATAGGCAGGATTTCTAAGAGTTGGCAATTGAAACTGATCTATAACACTTCGTTCCTATAGGCATGTTTTCTAAGCGAGCAATATGATAGAAATAGCAATAACAATAGTTAATTAATTATGATCCTATAGACACGATATCTATATGAGGATCAATAGAACATAAGTTAATAATAATCCTCTAGGCACGTTATCTAGTAAACACACTACAGTTGCGCAAATTGAAGGACAATTATTGGCATTTGTTTCCTACAAGCATGTTGTCTAGTAACACATAGCACTAGACATGGGGAACAAATAAAGTACTTAAACTCATACTTTGATGGTAAACAAGTTGAGTGAGTGTGTGATTCCTCTAATGGCATGATTTCTACTAGTGTACATGGAAACTAAATAGCATATATGGCAGGTTGGATAAAATAACAAGTACAACAACAACAACAAACCCATTTTGATCCCAGCAAGTGGGGTATGGTGAGGGTAGTCTGTATGCAGACCTTACCCCTACCTAATACAGGCAGAGAGGTTGTTTCCAATAGACCCTCGGCTCAGGAAGGGCCAGAAGAAGAAGTGGAAAGAAAGGAAGAAAGAAAGATGGAAGATAAAAGAAAAAGGGAGAGATAATGGATAAGTGGTACCAAGTAATAGCAACAGGGAATACAATACCTGATGCGAACAAAACCACATAACGTAATAAATATTTAAGAATATGAAGGGACATGCATGCTACTAAGACTATGGGTGAACAAGTATAAACTACCTACTAACCTTCTACCTTAATCCTCGACCTCTACACCCTCCTATCAAGGGTCATGTCCTCAGTGAGCTGAAGCAGCGCCATGTTCTGCCTAATCACCTCTCCCCAATACTTCTTAGGCCTACCTCGACCTCTTTTCAAACTCTCCATGGCCAACCTCTCACACCTCCTAACAGGAGCATCAATGCTTTTTCTCTTAACATGTCCGAACCATCTCAACCCCGATTCCCGCATCTTGTCCTCCACGGAGGCTACTCCCACTCTGTCCTGGATAGCTTAATTCTTAATCCTATCTCTCCTGGTACACCCACACATCCATCTCAACATCCTCATCTCTGCTACTCTTATCTTTTGTACGTGGGAGTTCTTGATTAACAAACACTCAGCCCCATACAGCATAGCCGATCGAACCACCATTAGATAAAACTTACCCTTAAGTCTTAGCGGCACATTCCTATCACACAAAATACCGGAAGCGAGCCTCCACTTCATCCATCCTGCTCAAATACGATGCGCGACATCTTCGTCAATCTCCCCATTACCTTGGATAATAGACCCGAGATACTTAAAACTCGCTCTCGGGGATAACTTGAGCATCAAGAGTAACCTCTACGTCTACATCATGGGTCCCGTCACTGAACTTGCACTCCAATTATTCTGTCTTGGTTCTACGCAGTTTGAATCCTTTAGACTCCAAGGTCTGTCTCCAAACCTCCAACCGCGCGTTAACTCCGCTACGCGTCTCGTCAATCAACACTATATCATCGACAAATAGAATGCACCAAGGCACCTACCCTTGGATGTGACGCGACACTACATCCATCGCCAAGGCAAATAAAAATGGGCTAAGAGCCGATCCCTGGGGCAACCCCATCACCAACAGGAAATGCTCTGAGTTACCACCCACAGTCCTCACCCGAGTCTTAGCATCATCATACATATCCTTAATCACACTAATGTACGCTACCGGAACACTGCTAACCTCCAAACACCTCCACAGGACCTCCCTCGGGACTTTATCGTATAAACACCATATGCAAATCCTTCTTCCTCTCCTTGTACTGCTCCACTAATCTCCTTACCAGATGAGTCGCTTCCGTAGTCGAACACCCTGGCATGAATCCAAATTGATTCTCGGAAATAGACACGCACCTCCTCACCCTGGCCTCCACCACCCTCTCCCAAACCTTCATAGTGTGACTCAACAACTTGATACCCCTATAATTATTGCAATTTTGGATATCACCCTTCTTCTTGTAAAGCGGAACCATCGTACTCCACCTCCATTCTCCGGGCATCTTCTGTGTCTTAAAAATAACATTAAACAACCCAGTTAGCCACTCCGAACCTGCCCGCCCCGCGCTCTTCCAGAATTCCACTGGGATTTTGTCAGGCCACGTCGCTCTGCCCCTGCACATGTTATGCATCGCCCCTTCCACCTCCTTTAACGTAATCCGCCTACAGTACCCAAAACCCCGCTGACTCTCGGAGTGCTCCAACTCACCCAGCATAATGCGTTTATCCCCCTCCTCATTCAATAGTTTATGGAAGTATGTCTGCCATCTTCTCCTAATAAGTGCCTCGTCCATCAACACTTTTCCATCCTCGTCCTTGATGCACTTGACTTGGTTTAAGTCGCGGGCTTTCCTCTCCCTCACCTTGGCCAACCGGTACAACCTCTTGTCCCCGCCTTTGCCCCCGAGCTCCTCGTACAAACGAGCAAATGCCGCGTTCTTAGCCATCGTAACTGCTAACTTCGCCTCTTTCTTTACCTTTCTGTAGCACTCCCGATAAGTCCTTTTTTCCTCCTCGTTTGTACTCTCTACTAGCTTCAAATAAGCAGCTTTCTTAGCTTCCACTTTACCTTGAACCTCTCCATTCCACCACCAGTCCCCTTTATGACCCCAGGAGAGTGTCGCACCCCCTTTTTCTCGCGAAATCGGGTTTGTGACATTTGGAGGGACAACTCGTTCCCTTTTGGGAATTGGGTTTTGGAATTGAAGAGTCGCCACCTAATGATTAAAGTGCATTAGGACACTAAAAGGGTTTGAGTTTGAAGAACCAGAGTTTGGGTAAGGGCTAGAAATTATCTCGAGGGGAAGGTGTTAGGCACCCCTCAAGATCCACTAGTGTGGTTCCCGACCATGTTATAATTGTGACTTCACATAATCAAGTAAGCAATTAAGGGCTCAAATAGAAGGGGTTTGCATATAATATTGCAAATAAGTTGAGACTTTGAGGAAAGTAAAGAGGGCAGAAATTTATGAAAGATTTAAACAATTCTAAAGAAAGTAGATAAAAGCAAGTAAAGGGAGGGGAGTCCTAGGTTTATGATCAATATGGATCACGTCAATGCAATACCCAGTAATCACTCCTTAGAAGAGGGGCTACATGAGATATTAGCCCATCGGTCATCATCTCCATATCTACCCTCCCCACCCCGTTAAGGTATTAAAGCGCAGAATGGCATCGTTACTTATTGCATGCTATTACCCGTCCCAATCCTATCAGTCCCGGAGGCATTGAGACTACTAATCCTAAAGGGAAGGGAGTTGGGGCTTTTCAGAGTTTCAAAAGGATAAAAAATCTAGGTGACAAGCAATAACAAATAGCAGTTAAAGGGAGAACAAATAGCAGTTAAGGCTCATACATGCCTCCTCACTTAGAAGAGCAAATATAGCATGACTTCAAATACTGGTTTGGTCTGAATTAAATTAAGGCGTAGGATAGGCTGATTCATCACATATTTCTCAGATGAGGAGTCCGAATTAGCCTTGTCTGGATGTAGTTATCAAAGACTGACACAGTTACTTAATTACCTAATAGTTTGCCTAAGTGAGGCCTATAGGCATGACATCTAATAGAGTGTATTGATTTTAAGGAAAAAGTTTGCTGGTTTTATCAACAAAGATCTACGGACTTATGACTGATTCTAGATTCAAAACGAAGCTGATTCAGTTGATTTGCTCCTATAGGCATGATCTCTAAGCATCATTGGTTTTAAAATAGTTACATAAATGCAAGAGTCCTATAGACATGGTATCTAAAATGAATTGGTTATTAATAAGCCTAAAATTGTTTGCGTAATGGCGTGTATATGCAGAAGTGCAAAAAAAACCCTAAGATCATGATTCTATATGCAGAACCAATAGGCATAATTTCTAAAATGCAGAAATGCAGAACTTATAAATAACCTATAGGCAAGTTTTCTACCCTTTGCATGCAATCATCCCCCATCCCTTTCCACTAACCATCCCCAATAGTTATTACAAATTATTACAGACCCGAATGAATCAGAAAATAAAAGTAAAATTACATCAGAAGTTCCAGCTACATCCAAACAGCCTAATTCAGACTCAGAGTCCAACAATATGAGATAAACCAACTTCCAGGATCAGATTTCCAAAAGACTTTCTCATATTTGGAGTGTGTCAAAGTTCCTAAGAGTCTCAAAGGGCTACGGGCAGTGCTTACACCCCAAAACATTGCAGAATTAAGAACATAGTGCAATGTGGAAATGCCATCCCTCAGATGTCCAAGTTCAGAGGGAACTCAAAGTCCCAAGGCAAGGCTCATAGGAAGGGGCCAGAACTTAGAGTCTAAGAGTGAGTGTAAGTGTATAGGGGGGAATCAGGGAGAGATATGGTAGGCTGGTATTCATGCCCAGTAATTGGGATGCTGGCACACCCCTGACTAGCCTGTTAGCCAATTTTAAGAGTTAAGATCCATTGTGGATCAGGTTATGGCCTGGACAGTAATTAGGATACTGCCAGGCCAAGACCTTAACTCAAGCACATAAAAGGGAATATGGGTAAGGATTCACACTAGAAACAGAAGTAAGGAAGGAACATAATTAGCACAAATCACTGAACATGAGCAGTAAAGTAAACAAAAAGGCTGAAACTGTAAAGTAAACACATAGGGGTGAAGTAGAAAATTTAAATAAAAGACATACCAGTTTCATAGGAAAACAAGTAAGAAAACAGTAGCCTTGGGAGAGCCAAGTTGCAAACAAAGCAGTTCCAAAAGATCTCAAGCAAATCAAAGTGTTGAATTCAAACAGTATTGCAAGAAAGTATGTAATTAGAAGTGTTTTTGTTCATGTGAATCTCCGTGTTTGTAAAGAGGGAAGACAGGTCTTTATATAGTTTTTGAAAACAAGTAGTACATAGGCAAAGAGTGCACAAACACGGAAATAACAATCAATTAGTGTCAATTAAGACAACTGGAATCCTTTAATTAAGGAGTCTAGTTCAAACGGTTAGTCAAGGCAGCATAAGGAAAAGAAATCAGTTCAGTAAGGCTGATTAGGGCAAAGAAACCACATAGTGCATAAACAAGGCCAAATACATAGTGGGTAATTAAGGAAAGTTGAAATAATAGTGTGTTTATAAAGTAAAAATAGGGCATCAGTTCAAAAATCAATCAAGAGGATCCCGGATCCAATTGTAATCACAGGGAATTAAGGTAATAAAGGAAAGAGTCACATAAGTATAGAAATAATTCAAAAATTGGTACAGAATTACAGAAGATCATGTATTTAAGGAAAACATCACAAGCATGGGATTTTTACACAAAAAGACCAAGTAAACAGCCAGTAGGGTAAAGGAGGTTCAATCGAAAAAATCAGTGACAAATCATTAGCCTTATTAAAGGGATTTCAGAATCAATCACTTGGTTGGTGAAAACCTTTTGAAAGAGGAGTTTTCTCATCTATAAAGCACACAGCTCAAACAAAGAAAGAGTCTAACACTAAAAGTTTCAGAGTCACATGCAAAAGAGATTCAAGTTCAAATACAGGCTCATAGTAAGTCTGAAAGACTGGGGTTCCAAAGGGGAACCCTAATACAATTACCAAGAAACCCCAAATCTTAGGGTTTCAAATTGAGTCAGACAAAGAGGTGAGAAAACAAGGTCATTGAAAGAGGCTCAGAATCTTTTCTCAAAGACTCACGAGAGACAAGTATATACAAACAAGTTTAGAAGAAAGAGAGGATACGAATTTTTTTAACAACAGTAGAGAAGAAAAAAAATGCTCAGTAGGGACACGAACAGAACTTAGTAAAGCGAGCAAGATCAAAGAACTCAACCATAAACATGTATAGCAAAGAGTAAGGAAAAACAACACAAATTAATGTGTGAGCATGAGAGGGACAGCAAAGAACAGAAAAGTCTTGCATAACAGAAAAGAAACAAGAGAGCAAACTCGAGCATAGTAAGAAGCAAACATACGAGCATAAAACACACATAAAGAAGGAATAGGAAGAATCAAAATTTGAAGAAATCCCTTTTTTCAGAAATCCTGAAATTGAAATTAAACAATTTTAAAGAGGAAATTTGAGGGAAAACCTTTAAAACGTCAAGTAAAGACCAGGCATGGCACAGATCTAAGAAAATAAGTAAGTATAGAACCTCAGATGGCCTAGAGTTGCAGAGAAAACCCTAGAATGAGAAAGGTCTTGAGGAAAGTCGGATCCTGAGTCGAAAAGACTCATATTGCTCGAACACGCCGGGAAAATGGCCGGAGAGGCCATAGATCTACAGATCTGAGGCAGATCTAAAGAGAGCCATTGAAGTCGGGCCTCCAAACTTCGAGTAGCTTAGATTTAATGATGAGAGAGAGTGAGTACAGGCCACCCCTGGCCAGGAATGCCATGGATTCCGGTGGGACTGTGGTAGAAACAGGTAGGAGATGATTAGGGTTTCGGAGAGGCTAGAGAGAATTTGGGAGACGAAGAGAGTTCAAAGGCGGCGTCTTTGATAGAATGAACTAGGGTAAGGGGGTATTGGGAATTAAAAATGGAAAGGAAGAATCACGGCCGTTGATCGAAATGATCAACGGCCAGGATTAAAGGGGAAGCCGGGTGGGTCTGAAAACGGGTCGTGGGTTGGGCTAAAATTGAAATTGGGTTATTTTGATTTGGGCGGAATTGGGGGGTCAAATTGAGGCTACAATTGAAATAAAAATGGGCTATGTGTTAAATAGCCAATTTCCCCCCTTTTTATTTTATAAAAATAGTTAAAATGATTTTAAAAACAAATTAAAAGCACTGAACTAATTAATAATATATAAATATTGATCTAAAAATACTGGAAATGATTTTATAATTGTAAAATGCTGTTAATTATAAAATAGGCTATAATTGCAATTATATGCAATTTAGCTTTAAAAATACCAAATAAATTTATAAAAATATGCAAAAATCACCTTAATTATATTTTGGTGTAAATACGAGAATAGAAATAAATTATTCACCAAAGTGATAATTTTTGGAACAATTATTGGATTTTGTACTGCCAAAATAGACAAAAAATGATTTTAAAAATCTTAAAAAAAATTAGGAAAAAATACCAAAACTCTTGGGCATGCTTATATATGCATACACATGCTATTTTGAAAGTATTTTGAGTGTAAAATACATAGGAAAAAATTGGGTATCAACAGCTGCCCCTCTTTACCCTAAAAGGATGAAAGAGTTGTCGGGTAAAGATATGATAGCCAATTTTGACCGAAAGAAACGATTTGAAAAGTTTTGACCGAGCTCTGGTTCCTGAGCTGCCTACATATCCCTGGTCTTACAGGAATCAGGTCATATGTAGTTCAGGATCCATTGACGAAATATGCCGATGAAGATTTTTGAAAAGAATGGACGTGATGTTTAGGTTGAGAATGGTGGTTGAAGTCTGATAGACTGCGGGAACTGGAGCGGGATCGCTCCTGCTGAGACGGTTGTTGATAGCCGGTGTACCTACAAATGAATAATACCAACATATATTGTGCATAAATTTAAACGTGATGCAAGTTCCCATTGGACCATGAATGTTGTCTTCGGACGGTTAGGATGACGTCCTGGGCCATGAAGCGTATAATAAAGGATTCGCAGGTTATGAAATGATGTTCTCGGGCCATGAGGATGATGCCTCCGAACCATGATGCCTTTGAATAATGATATGCAAAAGATAAAAGTGGGGTCCTCGGGCCATGGCATGGCGTTCTCGGGCTATGAAAATGGTGCCTCCGAACAATGACGCCTTTGGACAATTTGGCGATGTTTCAGCCCATGAAAATGCAGAAGGTGGCGATCTTTCAGCCGATGCAAGATTTAAATAAAGGTGGCAATATTTCAGCCAATGCAAGAGAGAAAAGTGGCGATATTTCAGCCAATGCAGAATTTAAATAAAAGTGGTGATCTTTTAGCCGATGCGAGACNTAGGAAGGCAGAAGGTAGCCTTATGCAATGTAAGAAATGCAGATGGAGGTAGAGCTTAACTCGGAAGGCAGAAAGGTAGCCTTATGCAATGTAAGAAATGCAGATGGAGGTAGAGCTTAACCTCGGAAGGTAGAAAGGTAGCCTTATGCAATGCAAGAAATGCAGAAAACGAGTAGTAGTAATATCTCTTAGCTGATAGTTTTATAGCTGATAGCTATATTGCTATATTGTGGCTGCTGGGGGTAGCGTACGGATAGCAATTGTAAATAGGTGATGATTCTGAGAGTTGTATTCCTGAACAGTATAAGTGCATAAATATCTGATGATTTTGCGACTTGAGTGCCTGCATCCAAAGAAAAATTGTGAGTTTTGTAAAAGAGGGGGAAGGTTAGTCCGTCTTCCCGTGGACTTTGCTCGTCCTGCTTGGCGTTGTGTATCATTGGGGTAGCATCGCTAAACAAAGCAATTTTGATAATAGTCATGCATGATTTAGTAAAAAAATGTAACGTAAATACATAATCGAAAATAGTTTTCTTTTAAATGAACCGACGACTGCGACGCGGTTCAAGACATTGCAACCTCTCTTGCTCCGGAATTTTGAGGGTCCTCCTCAAAATTCTGCCCCAGTTTACTGGGCTGGTGCTTCTGACGGCTGCGTGTTGGTGAGTGGCTGAAGATCAACTTCGGAATTTTGAGGGTCCTCCTCAAGATTCTACCCCAATTTCCAATATCGGGGGGAAAGGAAAATTTTATTAAATTGTGACCGAACCCATAAGGCTGCCTACGTATCCCCTCTTAAACGGGAATCAGGTCAGGCGTAGTTCAATTACATCATAAGGAAATCATAAATGGCTACACATAGTATCGCTTCACTGCATATGAATTGATCGGCTTCGGCCAAACTTCTCCGTCCATTTCTGCAAGTATGAGGGCTCCTCCGGTTAGAACCCGGTGAACCATTGCCAGTTGGGAGAGAATTTTCCTTTGGCTTCATCTTGATGCGGAAAAATCTTTTTTAACACCAGCTGCCCTGGTGTAAACTGTCTTGGCTTGACTCTTTTGTTGAAGGCTCTGGACATTCTGTTCTGATACAATTGACCATGGCAAACTGCATTCATTCTCTTCCCATCTATAAGAGCTAGTTGCTCGTAGCGACTTCTCACCCACTCTGCATCGTCAAGTTCTATTTCCTGTATGATCCTCAAGGAGGGAATTTCTACTTTGGCTGGAATGACCGCTTCTGTGCCATAAACCAACATATATGGAGTTGCCCCGGTTGATGTGCGAACTGTGGTACGGTATCCCAATAAGGCAAATGATAACTTCTCATGCCACCGCTTATGCTTTTCTATCATTTTCCTTAGTATCTTCTTGATGTTCTTGTTGGCCGCTTCTACAGCTCCGTTCATTTGAGGCCTGTAGGCTGTAGAGTTCTTGTGTTTGATCCTAAATGTTTCACACATTGCTTTCATCAGATCACTGTTGAGATTGGAACCGTTGTCAGTAATGATCGACTCTGGGATGCCGAATCGACAAACGATACGGTCGCGAACAAAGTCTGCCACGACTTTCATAGTCACTGCCTTATATGATGCTGCTTCAACCCATTTGGTGAAATAATCAATTGCCACTAGAATGAACCTGTGCCTGTTTGATGCGGCAGGCTCGATAGGTCTGATAACATCCATTCCCCAAGCGGCGAACGACCATGGCTAGCTTGTTGCAGTAAGCTCATCTAGAGGCACCTTTATCACGTCTGCATGTATCTGACAGCGATGACACTTTCGGACATACTGGATGCAGTCCGTTTCCATAGTCATCCAAAAATATCCTGCCCGGAGTAGCTTCTTTGCTAAGACAAAACCGTTCATATGCAGATCGCAGGTCCCAGCGTGAACTTCTTCTAATAACCTGGATGCTTCCTTTGCTTTGACACACCTTAGTAGTCTCAAATCGGGAGTCCTCTTGTACAGGATTCCTCCACTGTGGAAAAAGTTGTTAGATAACCTCCGAAGTGTGCACTTCTGAGCAGGATTTGCAAGTTCTGGGTATTCTCCCTTTGTCAAATATTCCTTGATATCATGAAACCAAGGCTTTCCGTCCGCTTCTTCCTCGACATGAGCACAATAAGGTGGCTGATCATAAATCTTTACCGGGATAGGATCAATGAATTTCTTATCTGGGTGTTGGATCATAGATGATAAGGTGGCCAATGCATCGGCAAACTCATTCTAGATTCTGGGAACACATTAGAATTCCGTCTTCGTGAACCAAACGGCATTATCTTGTAACAATACATCCCCCATGGCGTAATGAAAGCCGTTTTCTCTGCGTTTTCCTCATCTATCCATATCTGATGATACCCAGCAAAACAATCAACGAACGACTGCAGCTCATGCTTAGCGCAGTTGTCAATTAGAATGTGTAAGTTTGGCAAGGGGAAGTCATCTTTTGGACTGGCCCAGTTGAGATCCCGGTAGTCGACACAGACTCTAACCTTCCCGTCCTTCTTCGGTACTGGCACAATATTGGCTAACCATGTCGGATACTCTACCACCCTGAGAACCTTGGCTTTGACTTGCTTGGTGACTTCTTCCTTGATTTTCAAACTCATGTCAGGTTTGAACTTTCTGAGCTTCTGTTTTACTGGTGGGCATGTGGGATTGGTTGGCAGTTTATGAGCTACAATAGATGTACTGAGACCACTCATATCATCATACGACCAGGCGAATATGTCCTCATATTCCCTTAGAAATTCCGTGTACTCTTTCTTTTCTTATAGTGACAGATGAACACTGATACGCGTTTCTTTGACATTCTCTGTATCTCCCAAGTTGACAATCTCAGTTTCGTCCAAGTTAGACTTAGGTCTATTCTCAAAAATCCTCAACCTCTTTAACGACCTCTTCTGGTATATCATCCTCTTCTGAGTCTATGTCTGTTTGTTGCGTTGCCTCGTTGCGAGTCGCAATCGTCGGTTCATCAAGATAAGTAATAGTAATGCTGTGTAAATAAAGTAAACGATAAAAAGTAACAAGAGCAAGATTTACAAGAAACTGAAATGCTTTGATAAATTTCATAATTGTTTTGAATATTGGAGCTCTTATTTTGAAATTAAAAATGCGGAAAGAAAGTTAACTAGCGAAAAATAAAAGATAATGCATGGTGCTTTGTTCAGCCTTGCTACCCCGAAGATTTTCGGGCTCTGGTGGTTCTGATGGACCAATTGTTGAGGCGTGCTCCTCGGCTTACAGCTTGTATGGAAGGGCCTTCCTCCTCTTCCTCCTCGAGAATGACACAACAATCCATGTTGTCATCTTCCAAAAACAAATTCCTCATTGCGCTAGCGCTTCCTTTTCCTCTGACCCATATATGACATCGGCTGGCTGGAAAGTCTGCTCCAAGCGAGGTATCGAATGTTCCAGTGGGTAGTAGGGACCGCACCATGGTGGCGACCATTCATTGAGCTCTTTCCAGGTGTATTCATATCCTAAACCAAAAGTGGTACCATGTTTCTTCAGCTTGATGGGTTTGGTAATTCCCTGGAGGTTTTTGCCAAGTCCCCTACCAGGTTTGTA
The DNA here is from genome assembly GCF_001879085.1 of Nicotiana attenuata. Taxonomy (NCBI): domain Eukaryota; kingdom Viridiplantae; phylum Streptophyta; class Magnoliopsida; order Solanales; family Solanaceae; genus Nicotiana; species Nicotiana attenuata. The sequence continues at coordinate 17,964 of NW_017674074.1, read as the reverse complement.
TCCACACCAATTCAGTATGCTTTCAATCTTGTTATCCCACCATTTATCCTTGTCCACGGCGTTGACTCGCTCAATATGGTGGTAGGTCTCTCCGCCTATTTTCCTTCTTCCTCCGATTGCCGGGATGGTTTGGCGACTGTATATGGGATTGCTACCGTCGTCGTGAATGATAACCTCTTGGTGATTCCACTCAAATTGTACTGCCTGGTGTAGGGTTGATGCTACAGCTCCAGCGGCATGAATCCAGGGCCGTCCCAATAGCAAGTTGTAAGATGCTGAGACGTCTATCACTTGAAATTCAACGTCGAACCAAGTTGGTCCCATCTGCAGACACAAACTGATCTCCCCAATAGTGAACCTTTGGGATCCATCGAAAG
>NW_017674074.1:0-12156 GCF_001879085.1 Nicotiana attenuata | reverse complement strand
CCCAGTAATCACTCCTCAGAAGAGGGGCTACATGAGATATTAGCGCATCGGTCATCATCTCCATATCTACCCTTCCCACCCCGTTAAGGTATTAAAGCGCGAAATGGCATCGTTACTTATTGCATGCTATTACCCGTCCAAATCCTATCAGTCCCGGAGGCATTGAGACTACTAATCCTAAAGGGGAGGGAGTTGGGGCTTTTTCAGAGTTTCAAAAGGATAAAAAAATCTAGGCGACAAGCAATAACAAATAGCAGTTAAAGGGACAACAAATAGCAGTTAAGGCTCATACAGGCCTCCTCACTTAGAAGAGCAAATATAGCATGACTTCAAATACTGGTTTGGTCTGAATTAAATTAAGGCGTAGGATAGGCCGATTCATCACATATTTCTCAGATGAGGAGTCCGAATTAACCTTGTCTAGATGTAGTTATCAAAGACTGACACAGTTACTTAATTACCTAATAGTTTGCCTAAGTGAGGCCTATAGGCATGACATCTAATAGAGCGTATTGAATTTAAGGAAAAAGTTTGTTGGTTTTATCAACAAAGATCTGCAGACTTATGGCTGATTCTAGATTCAAAACAAAGTTGATTCAGTTGATTTGCTCCTATAGGCATGATCTCTAAGCGTCATTGGTTTTAAAACAGTTACATAAATGCAAGAGTCCTATAGGCAAGGTATCTAGAATACATTGGTTATTATTAAGCCTAAAATTGTCTGCTTAATGGCGTGTATATGCAGAAGTGCAGAAAAAAACTCAAGATCGTGATTCTATATGCAGAACCTATAGGCATAATCTCTAAAATGCAGAAATGCAGAACTTATAAGCATGAGTTCTAAAATGCAGAAATGCAGAAGTGCAGAAAGACTTATAGACATGTTTTCTAAAATGCAGAAATTATAAATAACCTATAGGCAAGTTTTCTACCCTTTGCATGCATTCATCCCCCATCCTTTTCCACTAACCATCCTTAATAGTTATTACAAACTATTATAGACCCGAATGAATCAGAAAAAGAAAAGTAAAATTACATCAGAAGTTCCAGCTACATCCAAACAGCCTAATTCACACTCAGAGTCCAACAATATGAGATAAACCAACTTCTAGATCAGATTTCCAAAAGACTTTCTCATATTTAGGGTGTGTCAAAGTTCCCAAGAGTCTCAAAGGGCTCCAGGCAATGCTTACACCCCAAAACATTGCAGAATTAAGAACATAGTGCAGTGCGGAAATGCCAGCCCTCAGATGTCCAAGTTCAAAGGGAACTCAAGGTCCCAAGGCAAGGCTCATAGGAGGGGGGCAGAACTTAGAGTCTAAGAGTGAGTGTAAGTGCATAGGGGGGAATCAGGGAGAGCCATGGCAGGTTGGTGGTCATGCCCAGCAATTGGGATGCTGGCATACCCCTGACTAGCCTGTTAGCCAAACTTAAGAGTTAGGATCCATTGTGGATCAGGTTATGGCCTGGGCAGTAATTAAGATACTGCCAGGCCAAGACCTTAAATCAAGCACATAGAAGGGAATAGGGGTAAGGATTCACACTAGAAACAGAAGTAAGGAAGGAACATAATTAGCACAAATCACTGAACATGAGCAGTAAAGTAAACAAAAAGGCTGAAACTGTAAAGTAAACACATAGGGGTGAAGTAGAAAATTTAAATAAAAGACATACCAGTTTCAAAGGAAAACAAGTAAGAAAACAGTAGCCTTGGGAGAGCCAAGTTGCAAACAAAGCAGTTCCAAAAGATCTCAAGCAAAGCAAAGTGTTGAATTCAAACAGTATTGCAAGAAAGTATGTAATTAGAAGTGTTTTTGTTCATGTGAATCTCCGTGTTTGTAAAGAGGGAAGACAGGTCTTTATATAGTTTTTGAAAACAAGCAGTACATAGGCAAAGAGTGCACAAACATGGAAATAGCAATCAATTAGTGTCAATTAAGACAACTGGAATCCTTTAATTAAGGAGTCTAGTTCAAATGGTTAGTCAAGGCAGAGTAAGGAAAAGAAATCAGTTCAGTAAGGCTGATTAGGGCAAAAAAACCACATAGTGCATAAACAAGGCCAAATACATAGTGGGTAATTAAGGAAAGTTGAAATAATAGTGTGTTTATAAAGTAAAAATAGGGCATCAGTTCGAAAATCAATCAAGAGGATCCCGGATCCAATTGTAATCACAGGGAATTAAGGTAATAAAGGAAAGAGTCACATAAGTATAGAAATAATTCAAAAATTGGTACATAATTACAGAAGATCATGTATTTAAGGAAAACATCACAAGCATGGGATTTTTACACAAAAAGACCAAGTAAACAGCCAGTAGGGTAAAGGATGTTCAATCGAAATAATCAGTGACAAATCATTAGCCTTATTAAAGGGATTTCAGAATGAATCACTTGGTTGGTGAAAACCTTTTGAAAGAGGAGTTTTCTCATATATAAAGCACACATCTCAAACAAAGAAAGAGTCTAACATTGAAAGTTTCAGAGTCACAAGCAAAAGAGATTCAAGTTCAAATACAGGCTCATAGTAAGTCAGAAAGCCTAGGGATCCAAAGTGGAACCCTATTACAATTTACCCAAAGAAAACCCCCAAATCTTAGGGTTTCAAATTGAGTCAGACAAAGAGGTGAGAAAACAAGGTCATTGAAAGAGGCTCAGAAATCTTTTTTCAAAGACTCACGAGAGACAAGTATATACAAACAAGTTCAGAAGAAAGAGAGGATACGAATTTTTTAAACAACAGTAGAGAAGAAAAAAAAAATATGCTCAGTAGGGACACGAACAAAACTTAGTAAAGCGAGCAAGATCAAAGAACTCAACCATAAACATGTATAGCAAAGAGTAAGGAAAAATAACACAAATTAATGTGTGAGCATGAGAGGGACAGCAAAGAACAGAAAAGTCTTGCATAACAGAAAAGAAACAAGAGAGCGAACTCGAGCATAGTAAGAAGCAAACATACGAGCATAAAACACACATAAAGAAGGAACATGAAGAATCAAAATTTGAAGAAATCCCTTTTTCAGAAACCCTAAAATTGAAATTGAACAATTTTAAAGAGGAAATTTGGGGAAAACCTTTAAAACATCAAGTAAAGACCAGACATGGAACACATCTAAGAAAATAAGTAAGTATAGAACCTCAGATGGCCTAGAGTTGCAGAGAAAACCCTAGAATGAGAAAGGTCTTGAGGAAAGTCGGATCCTGAGTCGAAAAGACTCATATTGCTCGAACACGCCGGGAAAATGGCCGGAGAGGCCATAGATCTACAGATCTGAGGCAAATCTAAAGAGAGCCATTGAAGTTGGGCCTCCAAACTTCGAGTAGCTTAGATTTAATGATGAGAGAGAATGAGTACAGGCCACCCCTGGCTAGGAATGCCATGGATTCCGGTGGGACTGTGGTAGAAACAGGTAGGAGATGATTAGAGTTTTGGAGAGGCTAGAGAGAATTTGGGAGACGAAGAGAGTTCAAAGGCAGCGTCTTTGATAGAATGAACTAGGGTAAGGGGGTATTGGGAATTAAAATGAAAAGGAAGAATCACGGCCGTTGATCGAAATGATCAACGGCCAGGATTAAAGGGGAAGCCGGGAGGGTCTGAAAATGGGTCGTGGGTATGGTTAAAATTTGAAATTGGGTTATTTTGATATGGGCAGAATTGGGGGGTCAAATTGAGGCTACAATGGAAATAGAAATGGGCTATGTGTTAAATAGCCAATTTACCCCTTTTTATTTTATAAAAATAGTTAAAATGATTTTTAAAACAAATTAAAAGCACTGAACTAGTTAATAATATATAAATATTGATCTAAAAATACTAGAAATGATTTTATAATTGTAAAATGCTGTTAATCGTAAAATAGGCTATAATTGCAATTATATGCAATTTAGCTTTAAAAATACCAAATAAATTTATAAAAATATGCAAAAATCACCTTAATTATATTTTGGTGTAAATACGAGAATAGAAATAAATTATTCACCAAAGTGATAATTTTGGTGTGACGACCCAAAGGGGTCATCCCCTGTTTTCTTACCCATTCTGTTCTTCCGAGGCTTTGAAAACCTCATTTGGGGTTGCCTCGATTTGCGTGCGCAGTCTGGGCGCGTAGCCGGAAAGCTTAAATATGAATTCTATGAGAAAAATACTAAATTTTGATATTAAATTGAGTAAATTTGACTTCGGTCAACATTTTGGGTAAACGGACCCGGACCCGTGATTTGACGGTCCCGGAGAGTCCGTAGGAAAATATGGGACTTGGGCGTATGCTCGGAATCGAATTTCAAGGTCCCAAGCCCGAGAAATAAATTTTTGTGTGAAATTATTTTTCGGAAATAATTGAGGAAATTGGAAATGAAATTTGATTAGGAGACTATGGTATCAGGCCCGTATTTTGGTTCCGGCGCCCGGTACAAGTCTTATATATGATTTAAGCACTTTCTGTAAAGTTTGGTTTAAAACGGACGTTGTTTGACGCGTTTCGGACTTGAAATGGATAAATTGATGTTTTATTAGATTTGGAAGAAATCATGGGTTTTGAGGCCTAATTTGATGTTCATGATGTTATTTTGGAGATTTGATCGCACGGATAAGTCCGTAGGATGGTTTTGAGGTGGTGTGTATGTTTGGTTTGGAGCCCCGAGGGCTCGGGTGAGTTTTGAGTAGGTTCCGGGATGCCTTAGACTAAAAATATCAGCTGTTGCAGGTTCAGGAAATATTGCAAGCCTCTGAACCCTCTAGCGCGGTCCGCGAGAAATCGCGTGCGGCCGCGCTCCCTTTTTGCGGGGTCCGTGCAGGGCTAAGATCCGCAGGTCTTCAGGTAGGCCAGGCCAGCGCGGCCGCGGTCGCCATTGAGCGGTCCGCGGTGGGTGCTGTGCGGCCACGGTCCCTTTTTGCACGGTCCGCGCTGGGACTTCAGAGGGGTATATATAGATGGGAATTTCAGTTAATTTTTTCACTTTTCAAAAACCCAAAACATAAGAGGCGATTTTCCAAACAATTCTTCTTCTTCAAAACGATTGGTAAGTGATTTCTAACTCATTTTCTTCACTCCTTCACATCATTTAACATGTTTTCAACTTAAAATCAAAGATCTTCATGGGTGAAATTTGGGGTTTTGGGTAGAACCTAGGTTTTCTAAAAATTGGGAATTTGGACCTCAATTTGAGGTCCGATTTCAAAACAAATTACATATTTGAGTTCGTGGGGGGAATGGGTAATCGGGTTTTGGTTCGAACCTCGGGTTTTGACCACGTGGGCCCGGGGCAATTTTGGAATTTTTGGGAAAAACTTGGGAAATTCATTTGTATGCATTCAAATTGATTCATTTAGTGTTCATTAAAGTAATTGAGTATTTTGTGGCTAGATTCGAGCGGATTGGAGGTGGAATCAAGGGGTAAAGCCATAGTTGAGGCTTGAGTTGAGTTCAAGGCATCGAAGTAAGTGTTTGGTTTAACCCTAGCTTGAGGGAATAGGAGTTAGGTCTTAATTGTAACTTGTTAATTGTCAAGTACGATGTGTAGGCATGGTGATGAGTATCTGTACATTGGTGTCTAGCATGACCGTGAGTCCTTATCTTGCGAATAGTTTGGTTGTTGTTATGCCTTCCATGCTTAATTGATGACTTACTATATGTTGTAAAGATCTTGTGAAAGAAACTGTGATCTTTGAACTTCGTGGAGCATTGGCTCGGGTCGAAATACAAATTGTGAAGGTATATGAGATAACTAACTCATTGGAGCATGGACTCAAGTGATAATGTGGACTATGAGATGAAAGTGAAAGAAAGTGAAGAGTTAACGATTTATTCTCTTGCCGGGACGTTGTTGGTTATTAATGTTGTACCCTTGCCGGGTTTTTAATAGTTTGTTTGTGTACCCTTGCCGGGACTTCCATTGTTGTTTTATTATTTCCCTTGCCCTTGTTTGTGATTGTTTATTGGGTGAGGAAGAGTGTTAAAGCACGAAGGGTGATGCCGTGCATTATTTGTTTCTCGTGAGGAAAGAGTGTAAAGCATGAAGGGTGATGCCGTGCATTGTTTGCTTATTGTGAAGAAAAGAGAGTAAAGCACGAAGGGTGATGCCGTGCCGCACGATGTGCCAATCCGTGCCTATCCTATTGATTATATGTGATGAATGAGAGTAAAAGCACGAAGGGTGATGCCGTGCACGTTTGTTTATATTATTGCTTGGTAAGGATGAGAGTAAAAGCACGAAGGGTGATGTCGTGCACTTGTTGATCTTCGTTCCTTATTGTTGTATGTGTTGTGCCTTTCCTTTATATTAGTCAATTTATACTTGAAACTGTTATCTCCCCACAACATGCTTCCCCTCCCATATTGTTTTACTTGTCTTGTATTTCGATTCCGCTGTATATACATAATTGCACAGGTTTATGTGGTAGTCCAGTCTAGCCTCGTCACTACTTCGCCGGGGTTAGGCTAGGCACTTACTAGCACATGGGGTCGGTTGTGCTGATACTACACTCTGTGCTATTTTGCACAGATCCAGGTTTCGAGCGGCAGCAGCAGTAGAGTGGGAGCAGGCTTCATTTCAGTGAGACCCGAGGTAGCCTTGCAGGCGTCCACAGGCCCGTTGTCTCCTCTATCCTTTATTTTTATCTGTTATCTCATTGTATTCGAGACAAATAACTTATGTTCTCTTCCAGACATTGTATGTAGTGTTCTTAGTTGTTCGTGAGTACAGTGACACCAGTCTTGGGTAGAGGATTTTGTTGAACTTTCCGCATTTCTATTCAGTTCCTATAAAATGTTAAGACTTCCGCTTACTATTAAATTTTGTTGCTTTTGCATTATTGTCGTAAATTGTTAAAATGAATTGGGTTATTAATGGACAAGTAATTAAATTTGGCTTGCCTAGCTTTCATTAGTAGGCGCCATCACGACCCCCGAGGGTGGGAAATCCGGGACGTGACAAGTTGGTATCAGAGCTCTAGGTTACATAGGTCTCACAACTCACGGACAAGCTTAGTAAAGTCTGAAGGATCGGTACGGAGACGTCTGTATTTATCCCCCAGAGGCTACCGAGTTAGCAAAAGTTTCACATTGTTCTTTCTTGTCGTGCGATTTGGTTTCTCAATGCTAATTGAATTTCTACTCTGTTCTCTCGCAGATGGCGAGAACACGCACTTCCTCATCTACCGATCAGCAGTCCGAGCCCCAGGCAGCTCCCGCTAGGGGCAGGGGGAGAGGACGAGGCCGTGCTAGAGGCCGAGGTAGGGGCAGAGCTCAGCCCCGAGAAGCAGCACCAGTGGCGGAGCCTCGGGTTGACTTTGACGAGGAGGTTCCGGCCCCAACCCTAGCAGTTCCAGTGGGCCCCGCTCAGGTCCCAGAGGGGTTTATTGCTACCCCAGTTCTTCAGGACGCTCTAGTCCGATTGGTAGGCCTCATGGAGAGTGTCACCCGAGCAGGGTTGCTTCCTGCATCACCAGCCACTTCTCAGGCTGGAGGAGGAGCCCAGACTCCTGCTACGCGTACTCCAAAGCAGGTAGCTCTCCAGGGTCAGATTCCAGTGGTTCAGCCAGCTATGGCAGTTCAGCCGGGGGTAGTTGCATAGGCCGGCGATGGAGCGGCTATGTTCGCAGATGCTTTGTGGAGGCTGGATAGGTTCACCAAGCTCTTCACTACTAGATTCAGCGGTGCTTCTTCTGAGGATCCCCAGGATTTCTTATATAGCTGCCACGAGGTTCTTCGGAACATGGGTATTGTTGAGACCAATAGGGTCGATTTTGCCGCTTTTCGCCTATCTGGATCCGCCAAGACTTGGTGGAGAGATTATTGCTTAGCCAGACCAGCAGGGTCGCCGTCTTTGACTTGGGAGCAGTTTTCAGAGTTGTTTCTGGAGAAGTTTCTCCCCGTTACTTAGAGAGATGCTTATCGGAGGCAGTTTGAGCACCTCCAGCAGGGTTCTATGACGGTCACTCAGTATGAAACCAGGTTCATCGATCTAGTTCGCCATGATCTTGTCATACTTCCCACCGAGAGGGAGAGGGTGAGGAGATTTATTGATGGTTTGATCTAGCCGATTCGTCTCCAGATGGCTAGGGAGACTGGCAGTGAGATCAACTTTCAGGAGGCGGCCAATGTGGCCCGCAGAGTTGAGATGGTTCTGTCACAGGGAGGTGGTCACGGGGGAGACAAGAGAGCCCGTCATTCCGGCAGATTCAGTGGTACCTCGTCTGGAGGTATAGATTCATATGGTAGAGGCCATTCTCCTAGGCCCTTTCAGTCAGCTCTCCAGGTTTCTCAGGGTTCCCCAGGTGATCGTGGTTTCCGTGGGCATTATTCTTATCAGCAGCCATTCAGTGCACCGCCAGCTCCTATCAGTGCGCCGCCGCTTCAGAGTTTCTATGGTGGTCATTCAGGTCGACAGGGCAAGCAGACTCAGCAGCCGAGGACTTGTTACACTTGTGGTGACACGGGTCATATTGCCAGATTTTGCCCTCGAGCACCGAGCAATTCTCAGCACCAGGGTTCTCGTGCCATGGTTCAGGCACCAACTGCCCCATAGCCCTCCCAGCCAGCTAGAGGTGGGGGTAGAGGTGCCAGAGGTGGAGGAAGACGTCATAGAGGTGGAGCTCACACTGCCAGAGGTGGAGGCCAGCTAGCAGCAGATCGACCTAGGGATATGGTTCAGGGAGGTGGGGCCCAGCCCCGTTGTTATGCTTTTCAGGCTAGGCCCGAGGCCGAGGCTTCAGATGCAGTCATTACAGGTATGGTTCTGGTTTGTGATCGAGGTGCTTCGGTACTATTTGATCCAGGGTCTACGTATTCATATGTTTCATCTTATTTCGCACCATGCTTGGTCATGCCTAGTGATGCATTGGGTGTTCCTGTATATGTGTCTACACCAGTGGGTGACTCTATCGTAGTCGACCGAGTCCATCGTTCGTATGTTGTAGTGATTGGGGGTCTTGAGACCCATGTAGACTTGTTGCTCTTAGATCTGGTTGACTTCGATATCATTCTGGGTATGGACTGGTTATCACCCTATCACGCTATCTTGGATTTCCATGCCAAGAATGTGACCTTAGCTTTACCGGGTATGCCTTTCTTAGAGTGGACAGGGACTCCTGGTCATTCTACCCGCAGTGTCATATCGTATGTGAAGGCTCGGCGTATAGTCAAGAAGGGGTGTTTGGCTTATCTAGCTTATGTTTGGGACTCCAGTGCTGAGGTCCCCTCTATTGATTATGTGCCCGTTGTTTGTGAGTTCCCTGATGTTTTCCCTTCAGACCTGCCGGGTATGCCACCCGACAGGGATATTGATTTCTGCATCAATCTGGTTCCGGGCACTCAGTCCATTTCCATTCCGCCATATCGTATGGCCCCGCCGGAGTTGAAGAAGTTAAAAGAACAGTTGCAGGATTTGCTTGAGAAGGGTTTCATTAGACCCAGTGTCTCTCCTTGGGGTGCGCCGATGTTATTTGTCAAGAAGAAGGATGGGTCAATGAGAATGTGTATTGATTACCGGCAATTGAACAAGGTAACGGTCAAGAATAAGTATCCACTGCCGAGGATTGATGATTTGTTCGACCAGCTTCAGGGTGCCAGGGTATTTTCCAAGATTGACTTGCGATCTGGTTACCATCAGTTGAGGATTAGGGCATCCGATGTCCCTAAGACAACCTTCCGCACTCGGTGTGGGCATTATGTGTTCTTGGTTATGTCATTCGGGTTGATAAATGCCCCAGCAGCTTTCATGGACTTGATGAACCGAGTGTTCAGGCCTTATTTGGATTCATTCGTGATAGTGTTCATTGATGATATATTGATATATTCCCGCAGCCAGGAGGAGCACGAGCAGCACCTTAGAGTGGTTCTTCAGACTCTGAGGGATAGTCAGTTATATGCGAAGTTCTCGAAGTGTGAATTCTGGTTGGGTTCAGTTGCATTTCTGGGTCATGTTGTATCAGCTGAGGGTATTCAGGTGGACCCAAAGAAGATAGAGGCAGTCAATAACTGGCCTAGACCAGCATCAGCTACAGAGATTCGGAGTTTCTTGGGGTTGGCAGGCTACTACAGACGGTTCGTGGAGGGATTTTCATTTATTGCAGCCCCGATGACCAGATTGACCCAGAAGGGTGCCCAGTTCAGATGGTCGGATGAGTATGAGACGAGCTTTCAGAAGCTCAAGACAACTCTGACTACGGCACCGGTGTTGGTTTTGCCCACAGGTTCAGGTCCCTATACAGTTTATTGTGATGCTTCCCGTGTTAGGCTTGGAACAGTGTTGATGCAGGACGGCAAGGTCATTGCCTATGCTTCGCGACAGTTGAAGACTCATGAGAAGAACTATCCAGTGCATGATCTAGAGTTGGCAGCCATAGTTCACGCATTGAAGATTTGGAGGTACTATTTGTATGGCGTGGCGTGTGAGGTGTTCACTGATCACAAGAGTCTTCAGTACTTGTTCAAGCAGAAGGAGTTGAATTTGAGGCAGAGGAGGTGGTTGGAGTTGTTGAAGGATTATAATGTCACCATTCGTTATAATCCGGGGAAGGCCAATGTGGTAGCCGATGCCTTGAGTAGGAAGTCAGCCAGTATGGGCAGTCTCGCTTATATTCCGGTCAGTCAGAGGCCGCTTGCTTTGGATGTTCAGGCTTTAGCCAACCAGTTCGTGAGACTGGATGTTTCTGAGCCCAGTCGTGTGTTAGTTTGCACGGTCGCTCGTTCTTCATTATTGGAGCGTATCCGTGATCGACAGTTTGATGATCCTCACTTGTGTGTCCTTAGAGACACGGTGCAGCGACGAGGTGCCAAGCAGGTTATCTTAAGATGCAGATGGAGTTTTGAGATTGCAGGGGCGAGTTTGTGTGCCCAATGTGGACGGGCTTCGAGAGTTGATTTTAGAGGAGGCCCATAGTTCCAGGTACTCTATTCATCCAGGCGCTGCGAAGATGTATCAGGATTTGCGGCAACATTACTGGTGGCGTAGAATGAAGAAGGATATCGTAGCATATGTGGCTCGTTGTTTGAATTGTCAGCAGGTTAAGTACGAGAATCAGGGGCCTGGTGGTGTATTCCAGAGAATTGAGCTTCCCGAGTGGAAGTGGGAGCGGATTACTATGGATTTTGTTACTGGACTTCTGCTGACTCGGAAGAAGTTCAATGCGATATGGGTTATTGTTGATAGGCTGACCAAGTCGCACATTTCATTCCTGTGGCAGTCTCCTATTCTTCTGAGAGATTAGCTGAGATTTATATCCGGGAGATTGTTCGCCTTCATGGTGTGCCGGCATCTATCATTTCGGACCGGGGTAAGCAGTTTACCTCGCGCTTCTGGAGAGCAGTTCAGCAAGAGTTGGGCACACGGGTTGAGTTGAGCACAACATTTCATCCCCAGACGGACGGGCAGTCCGAGCGGACTATTCAGATTTTGGAGGATATGCTTCGAGCTTGTGTGATTGACTTTGGAGGTTCGTGGGATCAGTTCTTGCCTTTAGCGGAGTTTGCCTACAACAACAGCTACTAGTCGAGCATTCAGATGGCTCCTTATGAGGCTTTATATGGTAGGCCATGTCGATCTCCAGTTGGATGGTTTGAGCTGGGAGAGGCTCGATTGTTGGGTACAGATTTGGTTCAAGGTCAAGATCATTCAGGATAGGCTTCGTTCAGCTCAGTCTAGGCAAAAGAGTTATGCAGATCGCAAGGTTCGAGATGTGGCATTTATGGTTGGTGAGCGGGTATTGCTCCGAGTGTCGCCTATGAAGGGCGTGATGAGATTTGGGAAGAAGGGCAAGCTTAGCCCAAGGTTCATTGGTCCGTTTGAGATTCTCGATCGAGTGGGAGAGGTGGCTTATAGACTTGCATTGCCGCCTAGCTTATCAGCCGTACATCCAGTTTTTCATGTATCCATGCTTCAGAGATATCACGCCGATCCAGCCCACGTGTTAGACTTCAGCACTGTCCAGTTGGACAAGGACTTGTCTTATGAGGAGGAGCCGGTAGCTATTCTGGACCGGCAGGTTCGTCAGTTGAGATCCAAGAGTTTTCCTTCTGTTCGTGTTCAGTGGAGAGGTCAGCCTCCTGAGGCATCGACCTGGGAGTCCGAGTCTGACATGTGGAGTCGTTATCCTCATCTTTTCCCCGACTCAGGTACTTCTTTCTTTTGTCCGTTCGAGGACGAACGGTTGTTT
>NW_017674073.1:97531-109595 GCF_001879085.1 Nicotiana attenuata | reverse complement strand
AATGAATAAACAAAGCAGTATTTCTTACACCTCCACCAAATTTGAACACCACGCCAACACAAAGGCAATATACATTCGACCTTGCTCGAATCAATATACATTCAATCTCGTTTGAATCATTTTACATTCGACCTCGTTCGAATTGTTTCACATTCGACCTCGTTCGAGTCAATATATAGCAAGACACATTCCATTCCATATAAAAAATGGAAAAGAAGAAAATCCAACTTGAAATATTTCCAAGGTGTGGGGGGTATTTGGGTAAAGTGCAAGTTCTTAAACCCAAAAGGATAAAAAATTGGATCGAAAACTGTTGATTCCGTTTTTATAATACATGCAAGAAATAGTAAGGCATATTGTTTTCCGATTCATAAATCGCAAAATTCCGGCATTCATATTAATACGGTTATCGAATCAGATAATGCTGAATTCTTTGAGAATATTTATCCGTATAAAAAGGAATGTGAGTCGTCTAGTGAAATATCTAAGCGAAATCGGGAAGAAGCAAAGGAATGTACGTTGAATTAGAAAATTCCAAGATGTAGTAAACGTGAAAGGATAACTACTTTCTTTGGACCATATTTTCTGACATTCTTGTTGGAAAATGAGCCTCAAACGTTTAAAGAAATATTGTCTTCCTCGGAAGCACAATATTGGAAGAGGCAGTCANGAGGAAGAAATTTATATAGAACAACCTAAAGGGTTCATGGTTCTTGGAAAAGAAAAGAAGGTGTCTCGACTTGTTAAGTCACTTTACGGACTAAAACAAGCACCCAAACAATGGCATGTGGAATTTGACTAGAAAATGTTGTCAAATAATTTCAAACTAGTGTATTTACATTAAGAATACTGTACATTATGTAGTCATTGTTTGTTTATATATGGATTATATATTGATAGAAAAGGCACATGAAATACTTGAAATGTGGGGGCGTTTAGCTTATGCATGACACAAGCGAATGTTAGACGTAATGTCTAAATGATATAAATTTTGAACCCACCAATCCTTAGTGGATATTGATATGATAGTCGATGAATTTATTACTTATTCAGTCTTAGTGATGACTCATGATGAAACTACAAATTCGAAAGTTGTTTACGTGCTTTTCTAGAAATGATTTGTTCTTTCTTGAACATTTATAATGTTTAGCTCTTTTATGAAAGAGTGTCACCTGGAAGGCTATGACTTTTCATGAAAAGTGCGTTTATATGTTTTATATAAACATGACCGTTCATGAAAAATATATTAACACGTTGGTCTATAATGAGGTGAACCAACCTATGAACATGAACAAGATCTATTCCAAGTTGGATTTGTTTCATGAATGAAGGTGCTATAATTTGCATTTCATATAGACGTATATATAAATAACATACAAATGCTTGAAAATTGCGGAATGATTGCGAAATGTGTTATATATTAAAAGGTTGTGGCCACAACTGATGCCAATCATCCAGCTGTTGTTATAATAAACTATTACTACATTAAGTGTAGTCAACAATCTGATACGCAATCAAAAGTCGAGACGTATTAGTCTATGACATAAGAAAGTTTGCAGTGAACTTTCATGACAATGAAACGAGTTTTGAAGTATTTGAAATATACTCCAAATTATGATTTCACTACAATAAGTATCCCGCGATAATAGAGGGGTATAGTGATGCAAATTAGATCACCGGTTCAACCGATTCTAAATGGTCAGTGGAGGAGCGATGTCTTGAAAATCGTCCAAACAAATGTGCATTGACCGCTCTACAGTGGAGGCTGAGTTTATAGCCTTAGAAAAGGCCGGTGAAGAAGTTGAATGGCTCCGGAATTTCTTGAAAGATATTTTATTTTGGCCCAAACCTTTGGCACCTATGTGTATACATTGTGATAGTCAAGCGGTAATAGGCATGGCAAGGAGCGTTATGTATAACGGAAAATCTCGTCACATTCGACGGAGATACAATACCGTTAGACAACTACTCTCTAGTGGTGTTATCACGATTGACTACGTAAAGTCAAGAGATAACGTGTCGGATCCACTTACAAAAGGCCTATCTAGAGAGGCACTTGAAATATCATTGAAGGGAATGGGGCTAAGTCCTAGGACAAGTCATCATGGCGGTAACTCTACCTAGCAGACTGGAGATCCCAAGAGCTAAGTTCAAAGGAATCAAACAAAGTTATGAATGACGGTTCAACATTTTCAAATAACTCAACCCATTCTCGTGATGAAGACAATGTTCAGAAATCAAGGTAAAGCATTAAGGCTTTTTGATGAGTCAATAAAACTTAAAGCTTTTTAATAATTTTCTAAGTCTGGCAGGATATGACCAGATAGTGTGTCTATAGGATTACACGTTTAGAAATCACCTATGTGAGTGTTAAGTGTAAGCCGCTTTAAGGGGAATGAAAGTAAAGGCCCGTTCTCTAAGCACTCATGAAACCAGGCGGTGTTCATGGCTGAAACGAACACAACCGTGAGAACCAAAAACGGTTAAGGGTTAATTGTGTGACTTATGGTTGTCTAGGTATACACCAAAGTTCGACGGTTCAAAGATATCAAATCTACCGATTGACCGAGTATATCCGACATAAGTTCACTACGGAAAGTTCAAAGGGAAACCTACTTATCCAGATGCGATTAATCCTTATTTGTGAATCACATAGTATTTTCATGCATGTTTTTCCTCATATGACCATTCCCCATTCATGTGGGGGATTGTTGCGTTTTTATTAAGGGGTGTGAATGGGAAATGGAAGAGGCACCTTTTAGATTACACCTCTCCATATCACCCTTCCTTTGTCTATAAATTTAGAGGCTTGGCCTCATTTTTTAGACATGCAATCAGACATGGAAAATCTGAAATCTTCTCCCCTCTTTTCTACATTGTTGCATTATTTTCTAAATAAACATAAGTGTCAAGTGTGATTTGCTCCGTTTGTTGAGTTCGCTGAAGTTTTGTGATTTGAAGTGCCGCTATCACAGAATAGTTATTCCAATTCTATCCTGGGAGGAATTAATCCGTATACCTTGGGCAACAGTGAGGGGATTAAATTCCTTAAGGACACATTGTGCATTCAGTGGGCTCAAAATTATTTTACGTTTTGTTTATTGAACTAACGTTTGTTTACTTTTCTGATTTTGAACACAGTAATACCAACAATCGTTTTAAGATAGTGTATTATGTACTTAATACATTATAAAAATGATGATTTTGTGCCAAACTTATCTATGTTCAAGACTATGGTTTGTGATAATGATAATTGGCATCGATGAAGGTTCCGCATATACAGGATTAGCAAGTTTATTTGTTTGGTATTGGATACTTTTGATAGTTTTTAGAACTTATGGGTATAAGTCATATTTCATATTTTTTCAAAAAAAAAAAAGGTGAAATATATTTTGTAAAGTTATGTCCAAACAAATTTTCATCTTCAAACCAAGTTCACCCAATCAAATTTTTTAAAATAAAATTTGGAATCTATGGCCAAACACTAGCTAGGAAATGGAGGGGAGTTGAATCCCAAAATAGTGAAGCAGAAGTAAAGGACTTTTCATGTTTAAATTTTCACATAATTGTTTTAGCGATGCTCATTATACCAGAAGCCCTCTTTATTTCCTGAATGAACTACATCGAATCATCCCAGGGCAGGTTTCAAGTTTTAACTACTCAAAATAAATGCTTTCTTTAATTTTATGGACGTTAACTACCAACATTATCAAATTATTGGCATAGATTAATTTCTTAGGTTTCGAATTTCAACCTAGCTCTATTTCAATATAGGTTCATTAAGATTGGAAGGTGGCTTAGGTCCTCAGTTTGTTCTTACAAGAAGCTTACATGATTAACTTTTACTAATACTTAGTAAATTTGTTTTTTTGTCGGCAAATGTGTAATTGAAGTGTATAATGGTAAGATAAAATAATTGAGAAGAGACGTACAATTTTGCACATTGTACTGAACCAAAAAAAAAAAAAAAAGAGAACTCTCATCTCCAAAAGGAGTTGCACTACGAAGTACGAATTGTTTATAGGATGGGTTAGTTTGCATTTCTGAATATCAACAGTCAATTTTATGAAAGTGAATGTTAGATAGGTCAGATAGCCATCACGGGTCCTATAATGGGTATATTTAATACTACATTAAACACTTCCAATTTTTCTTTTCTTTTTATTTCTCTCAAAGAAAATATGGTCTGCAGGTCCCGTTGCTGCTACTGATATCTGATGCCTAGTGTGAGCATATCTTCGTGTTTGACCAAGTTTGACTGTTATATTTCCTCTCCTCTGCTCTCCCCAACCCCATCTTATTTTCTTTTTAGGAAAATTCCTTTATGTCACACATTTTTTAAGTCACAATAGCCCAAATGGGTTATTAATATAAATCACATTCAAATTAGGGTTTTGTGCTAATCCTATGCCAAAATTGTACTTCCCGTTAGGGTTCGAAATTCTCTCCTTGTTTCTCTCTCATCCATTGAATGTTTGTCTTCCCAATACATGAAAAATATCAAGCATGCAAATCTTCTTTCCTATAAATGTATTTTTCATCCTTTTTTTGTACTATATGCATATATATTTTGAATTTTCTCATTTATATACATATACTTGATTGTGTATTTTATATATCTCGTAGAATAAGGTCTTCAAAGTCCCAATATTTAAACAACCTTAGACATCTGAACACAATACCCTGAGATATATTTTATCACTCTTCAAAGCCCTAATACTTAAACAAATCTAATACTTGATTGTTTCTTCATCTCTTACTCTCCTATGTTCTTTTAATTGTGAGTGAATACATTAAGCAATCTACAATGGTGTAGTCGAAGAAGAATAGTGCTTCAAGAGTGTATGTTGTATTTTCTGGTAAAAAGCCAGGAATATACTACTCATGGAGTGAATGTTCTCCTATGGTTATTGGGGGGTAAGAGTAGCATCTTTTGGTCATTCAAATCTCATGATGCAGTTCAATGAATTTGAAAAATCAATTCAAGATAAAAAAAAAATCTCAAATCGATGGTGTTTGTTGTATTTTATGGTAAGAAATCGGGATTATACAAATATTAGTCTGAGTGTGTTAATATGATTGTTGGAGTCGAGGGTAGCTGCTTCTAAGCTTTCCAATGTTATAATGAAGCCTTCAACAAATTTCAAACAACAAGTTGTTCACAGGAAGAGCCATCTTCAAGCTCGGCTGTTGAAGAAAGTGTAGAAGTGATAACAAATGAAAATACAATAAGTGCCATTTCATCTGCTATGTTAGCGGGAATATTATTCGAATGAAGATAACAGAAAATGCTGCAAACTGATTATGTCAATTTTATTTCTTATTTTCTCCTATTAGATAAGTGTTTGCTATAAATTTTGGTGTGCAAGAGATGAAGACTTTGTTTTGCATTTTGAATATGTGACGACCCGACCAGTCGTCTCATGAGTTACCACTTCGTTTCCCCCATTTTTGCTTCTTTATGCTTCGTTATCCGTGTTTTATGGTATCGGGTTGGTCGGATCGAGTCCGGAATGATTTTGGTAAGGTTTGATACACTTAGTCTCCTTTAAGAAAGTTTAAGTTGGAAAAGTCAACAGGATGTTAAATTATGTGTTAGAGGGCTCGGATGTGAGTTCCGATGGTTCGGTTAGCTTCGGGAGATGATTTGTGACTTAGGAGCGTGATCGGAATGGGTTTTGGAGGTCCGGAGTAGAATTAGGCTTGAATTGACAAAGTTGATAGTTTGGCGATTTTCGGTTGGTAGGTGAGATTTTGATCCGAAGGTCGGAATAGAATTCTGAGAGTTGCAGTAGCTTCTTTGTGTCATTTGGGATGTGTGTGCAAAATTTCAGGTCATTCAGATGTGATTTGGTTGGGTTTTTGATCAAAAGCGTATTTCGGAAGATTTTAGAAACTTAGGCTTGAATCCGATGTGCTTTGAGTAGTTTGATGTTGTTCGAGGTGTTTTGATGATTGGAACAAGTTTGAATAAGGTTTTAGGATGTGTTAGTGCTTTTGGTTGAGGTCCCGGGGGCCTCAGGTGAGTTTCGAGAGGTCAATCGGACCATTTTTGGAGTTTGAAAGTTGCAGAAATTTCAGGTTCAGTGTTGCAGAAAATTAACCCTTCGCGATCGCGTGGTGTGTGTCGCCATCGCGTAGAAGGATTTAAGGGAGTTGCCTGAGTGTTCTTCGTGTTCGCGTGTGAGGCTTCGTGTTCGCGTAAGGCTGGGGAGCTGTGCATCGCGTTCGCGAGAGGGAACTCGCGATCGCGTAGAGGAAGATGGGCTGAAGGTCAGTCGTGCATCGCGTTCGCATAGGTGGGATCACGTTCGCGAAGGTGTAAGAGGCAGTGCATCGCGTTCGCGTGGTCCTGGTCGTGTTCGCGTAGAGTTGTTTTTGGGAAGTTAAAATTTGTTCTTCACGATCGCGAGGCTAGTGCCGTGATTGCGATGAAGGAAAACCAGAGCTGGGCAGAATGTTATAATTTCATTTCATCCGCGATTTTGGGTCTATTTTTCACCCATAGTTAATCATTTTGAGAGCTTCTTGGTGGTGATTAAAGAGGGATTCAAGGGGAATCGATTGGAGGTAAGATTTTTAAACTTAAAGCTTGTTTATATTGTGAAATCTACCTAGAAAATCATGGAACTTAAGTTAAAAATGGAAGAAACTAGGGCTTGGGATTTTGAAATTTGATTTGGGGATATGGAGGGCCAATTGGGGTCGGATTTGAGAACTTTTGGTATGTATGAACTCGTGGGGAGATAAGGAACCCATTGATGTAAAAAATTTTGAGTTTCGAGAAGTGGGCCCGGGGCTCGGGTTTTGCTAATTTCGGGGTTTTTGGTATTTTTCGATTGTTTTCGCTTGGGCTTTGTTCCCTTAGCATATTGTGACGTATTCGTTCTGATTTTGGATAGATTCGACGAGAGTGGAGGCCGATTTGAGGGGCAAAGGCGTCGCGAGCTAGAGATGTAGCCAGTTCGAGGTGAGTATGATTGTATATGATGCTCTGAGGGTTTGAAACCCCGGATTGTACATCGTAGTGCTATATTGAGGTGAGGCACACGCTTAATGGCGAGCGTGGGGTCGTGCACTATTGGGGATTGTGACTTGGTCCATCCCGATTGATGATTTTACCGCGTATTCGATTGAAATCTATTTGCTATCATCACTATTTGGGTTGTATGCCATATTTGGGCTCCGTGCCAACTATTTGAACCCTTCGGGGATTGTTGTCGATGTTTCCTCACTGTTTTGACTTTATACTTGAACTCAGTCATGTTATTTCCACTGTTTTCAAAACACGTCCATGTTTATTCTGTTTTTAATACTCAAATGATATTTAAATGATGTTTTGGGCTGAGAAATACTGTTTTACTGTTTGCCCGAGAGGCTTATGTGATTTTTGACTAAGTAAGGTCGAGGGCCTGTGTAGTGAGGATATCTTTGGGTTCGGGCTGCACGCCGCAGCGGTGATACATATCTTTGGGATCGGGCTACACGCCGCAGCGGTGATACATTGATTTGAGTATGAGGCTGAGGGCTTGAGATTGTACGCCACGAGATGGCTTGATATTGCGCTTGGGCCATAAGGGGCCCCTCCAGGAGTCTGCACACCCCCAGTGAGCGCGGGTACCCATTGTGGTGTGAGATATAGCCCGAGGGGCTGATATTGTACTATGTGATAGCCCGAGGGGCTGGTATTGTTCTTTGTGATTGCCCGAGGGGATGGTATTGTTCTGAGATGTTGCCCGAGGGGCGGAGTTGTTGACATTTAACCCGAGGGGCGAACCTTTATGTGTTTATCTCTCATATTTATTTGTCATTCTTCAGTTAAACTATGGTATTTGTGCCCGAGGGGCGGATTTCTGCGCTTATCTGCACTAACTATTTTGCATTCGTTTGCGTAACTGTTGAAACAACCATTTTCAAAGAAGTTTAAACTGAGCTAAGATGTTTTTAAGAGATTTTACAACTTCACTGCTTCCTTACTAGTTTTTGAACTGCTTCTATACAGCATGTTGATAAGTTTTAAGTGATTTCTTACTGCTCAGTTGTTATTTACCGTTGTTACTCACTGAGTTGGAGTACTCACTTTACTCCCTGCACCTTGTGTGCAGATGCAGGTATTTTCTAAGCTTGGTGGCAGTTTTATTGGAGTTAGCAAGGTAGTCGCCTGGCGATCGCGGCTCTGCTTTCTTTCGTTGTATTCCTCTTTATATATTCTTATGATTTTTTCGACCATTTCGGTCTTGTGGTGTCTAGACAGTTGTAGTAGATGCTCATGACTAGTGACACCCCGGTTTGGGCTATGTTTGGGTTGTACTTCCGTATTGTTATTATATTATCCGTTGTTTAGCATTTTTAAATCATGTCTTAGTCTGTTGTATTGCTGTCTAGCTTTTTAACTTCGAATTTGGAAAGGTGTCGGCTGGCCTTGTCTTCACGAGAGGCGCCGTCACGACCGGGTCTGGGTTTAGGGTCGTGACAAGTTGGTATCAGAGCCTAGGTTACATAGGTCTCACGAGTCATGAGCAGGTTTAGTAGAGTCTCGCGGATCGGTACAGAGATGTCTGTATTTATCCTCGAGAGGCTGCGGAACCTTTAGGAAAAACTTCACATTCTTGAATTCTTGTCGTGCGTCGTTGATTCAGCTTGAAAAGTAACTCTTTGAATTCCTTCCATGCATTTGTATGCGCGGACGAGTGCTCTGCATCAGATGTGCATCGATGGCTTGTGATCCCTTGATCGAGGGGCGAGATGTGATCTCTGTGAGTTGATGTTGGGCCAGTCTGGAGGACTTGAGGCCGGATTTTTGCCTATAGCTTGAGCACCGAGGTGCTGATTGTGTGAGCAAGTGTTTTTGAACTTATATGTTCGGTAGTGTCCCTATTAGTGGAAGTGATGGCTGGATGATTATGTGATGAGTATGTTAGTACTGCGAGATGTATCCATATGATTTGGAAGCGACGAGAAGGGTCTGCTTGAGGATAGAAGAACTATTAGGTGCTTGAATTCCATCTTGATTCGAGGTATAGCCCCGAGTTATGGGCGTGTGAAGAATCTTTTCATGTTTCCCAGTTGGGAGTGAAGTGAATTTCATGTTACGGCATGAGTTCAAACTCAGGAAGACTAAGTGACTGCGTAATGTTTACGACAGTGGAAGCTATACAGAAATGTTAGTTTGAGGCAAAGCAGGTGGGGTTATCTCCTGCGGAGTGTTCTAAAGTTGTGTGATCCTAATGTTGTCCGTTAGAAGATCTCAATTTCTAGTGAAAGATATATGTTGTAATTTGAATCTGGGTCGTTTATGAGAATGGGTTTAATTGATACGAGAGTAAATGCGAGCTTTGCATAAGATTTAAGTACTAGATGGTCTGTGTTCCACGATCTTATAAAGGATTGAGTTAATCTAACTATGGTACTACGACAGCAACAAGGTATGTGCGTTATGAGTTATTGTGTGTGTTTTGATCTATGGCTTCGAGCCAAGTGGGGAAGTTTGCTATTGATTAGCTAATTGCACGGTCATGTGCTATGTTGGTTCCGGTTTGAGGCGTGCTGGTGAATCAGTTCTGGTTACGGAGATTGAGCCCGAGGATGGCTCGAGTAAAGAAAAATTTTCGACTAAGGTAAGGTTATATGTTGCAGTGTCAGAAGTGCCAATGAGGCACTGGTTGTCCAGTTCTGTGGATCGGGTTAATTGCGGTTCGAGTAGAGTGCATGACTCGAGAGAATGGTTCTATTGTGTTCAAAAATTTTACATGCAATAATTAGAGGCTTTCAAGTTGTACTTATGGCTAGAAACTGAGTTTTTCAGAGGAAGATGACAAGACTTGTGGTATTTTCTATATTAATTATGGGATTTCTATATATTAGTTTCGGGAAGGTGAAGGTAATGGCTTTGGATTCGCAGTAAGTCCTTTCAGAGTAGGTATCTTGAATATGGTGCTTTGGGGAGCATCTAAAAGAGTATTCAGCGGGTTGTGAGCCTTAGGCTGTGTGGTATTATGCTTGGGTCTCGTGTGGTAAGTTTGGGTTGAGGAAATGTGATGTTATAGCAAGAAGGAGTATCAAGTGAAGGTAAATCAGAAGGGAGCTCGGATAGATGGGATAGCTTGGTAGTAGGCCATATCGGCATGGTAAGGATATGATTAGTTCTTTGGGTGTTTACCAAGTAATGAGTTTATACAGGTGTTTCACGACAATGCTCTTGGGTCTTAATGGCCTGCGTAGCCTGGTTGAGTCAGAAGGATTCAGTCCTGATGAGTTAGTATTGTGCAGATGGAATTTGGAAGTTCTTGGCTAGTGGAATGCATAGCTGCTTGCGGTTCGGAGGGGATATGAAGTTCTCATGGTTATCCTAGGATGGTATGGGTTATGCGGTATATTGTAAATGATGGAGAACTGCGTGTGTAAGGAGGCGGTTCGGTTCTGAAAGGAAGGTCATAAAATTCTTAGATAACACGGGCAGTTTCAGATGATTAGAGGAATGATCTTCAGATGATTAAGTAAATGGTGTTGCTAATTGGAGTGATTTGACGTGGGTATATGTTTCGGGAAAGACAATGTGATTAAGTTGATGGTACCTCGGTAGTATTGCGGCGCTTTCTTGTTAGATCGACTGCTGATATTTGAGTTGCTTGGTGGCACCAAGAAAGTTTAGAGTATCTTTCGTGGAATGATTGGGTATTCGGACGGCGGAATTGGGATCAGGTATGTTGATTCATGTGCCATATAGATTTGGAGACCCGAGCGGATCTTTTGTGCTTGGTATGTTAGATTTTGGATGTGATATTGGGTTCGGACTGGTGGTCTCCGTGTTGTGTCATTCTGGACTATTGCCCTAAGGCGGCGCTGTTGGCTATGCCAGAAATGCCACGGATTGAGTGGCGAGGTTCGACGGGTTTTGTCCTAGTGGAGTTGTTTTATATCTCGAAGACCTAGCGGATAGCTGGGAAGGATTGTCTTTCTTATTTGGGCTTTCGTGATGGGTGACAGTGTAGAGACTTCTACCATTGATTCAGTTCCGGTGGTGAGGGATTTTCCGGATGTGTTTCTTGTGACCGGGCATGTCGCCGAGCAAGGTTGTTTATTTCGGTATTGATTCGATGCCGGGCACCGTATCGTATGGCACCGGCGAAGTTATAGGAGTGGAAAGAGCAACTTCAGGTTTCCTTGATAAGGAGTTCGTTGGCAGGACAATGTGGATGCGTGTTCTAGCTTGAGTCGGCTTGGTTGGCTCCGAATTGTATTGTCGAGGGATGTGTTGATTTGACCGTTATTGAGCTTATTAGTGATCTGGGGAGATCTATGAGTTACCTTTCTATGTTGTGAGACGTTATGATTTGTTGGTTATGGGCACACATGGTGCGGTTCATTTGGGGTCTCATAGTGGAAGTCGAGCGGGAAGAGTAATTGGGTGTTGCTCGGTGAATGGCGCATCGGTTATGTCCTATCGGGTTTGCATGGTATATGTTAATTGTTTCACCGTGGGTGTAATGATTTTCTTTGGTTTTAGACATCAAATTGCGCGTGGTTGTCGATTTCGAGCATAGTGACTTGAGGTGTTCCATGTGGAGCAGTGTTTGGATAGGATCGCGCATTGCAGCGAAGCTATATGGAGATATGACCTTGCGGGTTAGATTCGTGTGTTCTATTTCTGTGATGAGAGACGAGTCCTCAGCCTTGTGTTGTGATGGTACTGGTGAGCTTGAGGGGCAGCTCTTTCATTAGAGTCATTTTCATGATTTGAGTATGTTCGGATCGTTGTTTATTGGTGCGCGTATTATGCCAGTTGTGGCTTAGGCCTGTATTGATGTGTCATGTCACCATAGTAGTGTGTTGGATCAGAAGAGATCGTTGGGATCATTAATGAATACGAATGGAATCGATTTCAGCATGTTGGAAGGATTATATCGAGGTTCGGTCGGAAAAATTGCTATGGTAAGTACTAAGGAGAAGTGACTTCATGAATGGTTGATCTGAGAAATGGTTATGGCTTACTGCGTGTTTTAGTTATCATTGGTACTATATGTGAAAGTGTTGGAATGAACTTTAGTTGATAAGAGGTTTTCTA
>NW_017674073.1:9562-97506 GCF_001879085.1 Nicotiana attenuata | reverse complement strand
ATAATTTCATTTCATCCGCGATTTTGGGTCTATTTTTCACCCATAGTTAATCATTTTGAGAGCTTCTTAGTGGAGATTAAAGAGGGATTCAAGGGGAATCGATTGGAGGTAAGATTTTTAAACTTAAAACTCGTTTCTATTGTGAAATCTACCAAGAAAATCATGGAACTTAAGTTAAAAATGGAAGAAACTAGGGCTTGGGATTTTGAAATATGATTTGGGGATTTGGAGGACCAATTGGGGTCGGATTTGAGAACTTTTGGTATGTATGAACTCGTGGGCAGATAAGGAACCCATTGGTGTAAAAATTTATGAGTTTCGAGAAGTGGGCCCGGGACTCGGGTTTTGCTAATTTCGGGATTTTTGGTATTTTTCGATTGTTTTTGCTTGGGCTTTGTTCCCTTAGCATATTGTGACGTATTCGTTCTGATTTTGGATAGATTCGACGAGAGTGGAGGCCGATTTGAGGGGCAAAGGCGTCGCGAGCTAGAGATGTAGCCAGTTCGAGGTGAGTATGATTGTATATGATGCTCTGAGGGTTTGAAACCCCGGATTGTACATCGTAGTGCTATATTGAGGTGAGGCACACGCTTAATGGCGAGCGTGGGGTCGTGCACTATTGGGGATTGTGACTTGGTCCATCCCGATTGATGATTTTACCGCGTATTCGATTGAAATCTATTTGCTATCATCACTATTTGGGTTGTATGCCATATTTGGGCTCCGTGCCAACTATTTGAACCCTTCGGGGATTGTTGTCGATGTTTCCTCACTGTTTTGACTTTATACTTGAACTCAATCATTTTATCTCCACTGTTTTCAAAACTCGGCCATGTTTATTCTGTTTTTAATACTCAAATGATATTTAAATGATGTTTTGGGCTGAGAAATACTGTTTTACTGTTTGTCCGAGAGGCTTATGTGATTTTTGACTGAGTAAGGCCGAGGGCCTGTGTAGTGAGGATATCTTTGGGATCGGGCTGCACGCCGCAGTGGTGATACATATATTTGGGATCGGGCTGCATGCCGCAGCAATGATACATATCTTTGGGGTCGGGCTGCACGCCGCAGTGGTGATACACTTATTTGAGTATGAGGCCGAGGGCCTGAGATTGTACGCCACGAGATGGCTTGATATTGTGCTTGGGCCGTAAGGGGACCCTCCAGGAGTCTGCACACCCCCAGTGAGCGCGGGTACCCATTGTGATGTGAGATATAGCCCGAGGGGTTGATATTGTACTATGTGATAGCCCGAGGGGCTGGTATTATTCTTTGTGATTGCCCGAGGGGCTGGTATTGTTCTGAGATGTTGCCCGAGGGGCGGAGTTGTTGACATTTAGCCCGAGGGGCGAACCTTTATGTGTTTATCTCTCATATTTATCTGTCATTCTTCAGTTAAACTATGGTATTTGTGCCCGAGGGGCGGATTTCTGCGCTTATCTGCACTAACTGTTTTGCATTCATTTGCGTAACTGTTGAAACACCCATTTTCAAAGAAGTTTAAACTGACCTAAGATGTTTTTAAGAGATTTTACAGCTTCACTGCTTCCTTACTGGTTTTTGAACTGCTTCTATACAGCATGTTGATATCCTTTACGTGATTTCTTACTGCTCAGTTGTTATTTACCTTTGTTACTCACTGAGTTGGAGTACTCACTTTACTCCCTGCACCTTGTGTGCAGATGCAGGTATTTTCTGAGCTTGGTGGCAGTTTTATTGGAGTTAGCAAGGTAGTCGCCTGGCGATCGCGGCACTGCTTCCTTCCGTTGTATTCCTCCTTATATATTCTTATGATTTTTCCGACCATTTCAGTCTTGTGGTGTCTAGACAGTTGTAGTAGATGCTCATGACTAGTGACTTCCCCGGTTTGGGCTGTGTTTGGGTTGTACTTCCGCATTGTTATGATATTATCCGCTGTTTAGCATTATTAAATCATGTCTTAGTCTGTTGTATTGCTGTCTAGCTGTTTAACTTCGAATTTGAAAAGGTGTCGGCTGGCCTTGTCTTCACGAGAGGCGCCATCACGACCGGGTCAGGTTTAGGGTCGTGATAGAATATCAGGTTTTGTATGAAGTTGGCCATGATTATTTCATGTTTACTTTGTTCATTATTTATGAAGATCGAATTTTATGATTTCTTTAGCATTCCGATCCTGGCAAATCATTCCAAGAAAAAAATTTGCATTTTGTAAATTTTGTATTAATTTGTATTTCGCTAGTGTTGTACATGCATTATATTTCAAATGGGGTACAATGCAGTATTTTTTAACTTTTTATTCAATTAGCACTACTGTTTTATCGAATCTCCTGTTTTATTATATACTGTAGTACTCATCTACTAATACGAAAATAACTATCCTTCTAAGGTTAAAACTAGTTTTATTTGTCATAAGGTTAAATACAACATCATGTACCAACAAAATCTTCAAAGGAAAGATCACAAATAGTACTAGTTCCGTTTGTCATAAATGTCATATGGGATATTGGGAAAGTTCCTATTAAATGATTCGAGAAGGAGGGAGAGAGGGAGAAAAAGTAAAAGAACTTCACTATATTTAAACATCAAAAATACGTATTGTTTTTGGCTCGATAATATCTGGAACCAATGGATAAAGGAAGCAAATATATTTTTGAACATGAGGCAAAAAATATAAACCAAAAGTAAGTAGTGGGTAAAGAAATACAAGATAAGCATAATTTTTATTGATTAATTAATACTCTTTAACATATTCGAAATAATATTTGAAAGTTAATCACCTAACATAAGATAATTTTAGCATACCATGCTACAATCATGGCATGCACAATAAAAGGACTTAAGATACCAATCTTCTTAAAATAACTCTACTCGATCTTTTGGTTGACAGATTTTGATGCCTTAGAGGCGGCTTAGGCGTCACTGCTTATAACGATAACAGGATTATCGTTATCTTCATTTTGATCAGTGAGCAGTTCCTCCAACATGTCGTAATAACAAGTAAGAGGGTAGGATCAAGTAAAAGCCTTTTTACGTAGTCGACGCCAATTTCACGCGTCATCCTAAGCAGCAGCAAGTTCACCTTAATCTTCAGCTTTTTCAATTGGTTTCTTACATCTTGGTACAGGAATGTTGTGGTTAACTGGAGAACCATGAAGAGGTTCATCAATGATTTTTTTCGTTGGAATTCTCCCATTGTTATTTCCGCAGAATTTGAAATAGAGTAGATGATTGATTCGGATGATGAGATTAATAATGTAGTTGTATTTATAGAGTTATATTTAGGGTTTGAATTTCTTTTTACGGTTAGGGTTCGGCGTCACTATTTATAACGATAACAGGATTATCGTTATCTTCATTTTGGTCAGTGAGCAGTTCCTCCAACATGTCGTAACAACAAGTAAGAGGGTAGGATCAAGTAAAAGGCTTTTTACGTAGTCGACGCCAATTTCACGCGTCATCCTAAGCAGCAGCAAGTTCACCTTAGTCTTCAGTTTTTTCAATTGGTTTCTTACATCTTGGTACAGGAATGTTGTGGTTAACTGGAGAACCATAAAGAGGTTCATCAATGATTTTTTTTGTTGGAGTTCTCCCATTGTTATTTCCGCAGAATTTGAAATAGAGTAGATGATTGATTTGGATGATGAGATTAATAATGTAGTTGTATTTATAGAGTTATATTGAGGGTTTGAATTTCTTTACGGTTAGGGTTGTGGTTTCGATTTCATTAATTGTGTTCCCATGTATTTAATTAGAATTCTAATTTACAATGAATCTTTTACAGTCCTCAAAGAATTCTTTATAGTTTTCAATGCATCCATTTCGTTTACTGATAAATCTATTCATGAACTCTTGATCCAACCAGTTTAAATATTTAGTTTGAGATATGGTTTTCAATACAACCATTTCGTATGAATTTTTTTGGGACATAATAAGATCAATGTTCCATCCAAAGAGGCTTAATCTCTATCAAGATTAGCGATATTTTTTTTCAGTATTTGAAAAAAAAAAGAATCTTAGTTAGCCTAATAATTTAACCACTAAAATTATTTACATTCTAGTTAGCCTAAAGAATTCTCTATTTTAGTTAGCCTAAAGAATCCAGTCAGTGAATGAACAACCTATTACTGGTGCGACTATCTGGTTTGGTTTTAATAGAGTTGTTGTCGAAACTAATGGTGTTAGTTGAATTGTATTAATTATTTCGGTTACCAAAATTGTATTGATAACTACAATTTTTGAATCCCCATGTAAATATTGGATCCTATTTACTAACATAACTATTCACATACCAACCATTTAACTTCTCAATGAGAATTTACTCCTCTTATTTATTCTTCCTATTTCGAAATCAATATTATTTTAGTAGTGTCCAGAATTAGGACGAATTATTCTGGTGAGAATACATAAGTCTGCCTCTTTTCCATATATAATTCATACGGCATAATTGATTTTAAAAAAATAGTCTTTTGAAATGATATAAAAAAATGGAAGAAAAAAAAAGAGATACAGTTATAACAAAAAACACACGAGATGTGATAGAAATTTGATATCATTCATAATTCAATATAAAATAAAAGTACACATACCTTAACTGGATGAACTTAAAAATAAAAGCTAAAAGAAGGATAAAACAACACAAACATAACTTAAAAACTAATCAATTTCAACCGAATATTCAGAAGTTTCTTGTCCTTTCACTTGCACTTTGAAGACAATAAACAATAGTGCAAAACCAGCCAACTCATATTTAACGACCCAACCTCGCTGGACATCATTCTCCATCACAAAATTTTTTCAGCCTTCTTTGAGCCTTCTTCGTTCACCAATGGTCAATGTTACAAATCACTCTTTGCCACCATATTGAAGAAGCGCGGTATTAGTTATTTCGGGAAGATGCACGTATATTCGTTTTGGAATATACTGCAAACAGAAGAAAAAATTATTAGTAATAAGTTTTAAGGCCAAACTATGAAACACAAAGCCATAATGTCGGAGGCATCAAAAATACGCCGATGCATATATTTTTCTGGAGTTAAGGCATCAAAAATAATAGTAAGAAACTCATTTAGCCAAAATCCCCATAACAAAAGCCACACTGCCGGAGGTTAATGGTTTAATTATTAAAAAAAATTATTTACCAGATCGTCGCGGTTGATGTATGAATCTTTCATAAGCACTTCAATGTTGGATTACGCTCTTCCTCATTATCATCAGAAGAGGAGTAAGATAGGGATAGTTTGGCAGAGCTAGCAGGCGTCCATAGTTGGTTTTCTAGGGTTTGTGTCACGACCCTAAACCAACCCGTCATGATGGAGCCTATTATAGTACTAGGCAAGCCGACTACTCTGACAATTTATAACGACCCGGTAGGTTATTTTGCCCGTTTAGCAGCATAAGGTCTCGAGCAGCTTCGTATTATGTGTTATGACTTGTGCGCGCGGTCGAGTTCAATTTTCGGACGATTCGGGGGTCAATTTGGAAGAAAGATTCTTGTTTTAGAAGCTTAAGTGGTAAAAGTTGACCGGAATTTGACTTTTGTGTAAACGACTCTGAAATGGTATTTTGGTAATTCCAATAGCTTCGTATGGTGATTTTGGACTTAGGCGTGCGTCCAGATTTGGATTTGGAGGTCCGTAGGGTAATTTAAAGTATTTCGGCAAAAATTGAAAAGGTTGAAGTTTTGGAAGGTTGAGAGGTTTGACCGAGAATTGACTTTGAAGATATTGGGTCGGAATGCGATTCCGAGAGTTGTATTAGCTTCGTTATGTCATTTGAGATTGCATGCAAAATTTGACGTCATTCCGAATTGATTTGGTATGTTTCGGCACGAGTTTTGAAAGTTGGAAGATTTGAAAGTTCATAAGTTTGATACGTGATGCGATTCCTAGATTTGACGTTGTTTGATGTGATTTGAGACCTCGAGCGAGTCCATGGTATGTTATGGAACATGTTGGCATGTTTCGACGGCGTCCTGGGGCCTCGGGTGTGTTTTGGATGGGCTACAGGCCATTTCTCCATGTTGTTGGATTGTTGTTTTGCTGGTATCTGGTTTTCTTCATCGCATTTGCGCCAACTCCTCCGGGTTCACGAAAGTGTAATTTTGGATGCAGGAAATATTTGTTCATCGCGTTCGCATGCTACTTTTCGCGATCGCATACGTGTGCATCACCCTACTTCGCGTACGCGTTTCGTGTTACGCGTTCGCGTAGCACAGTTGTAACAACTGGTAATTTCCTTCTTCTCCTATGCGATAGCATGTGACCTCACGCAATCGCGTAGTTCAGTCCTTGGGCCATCAGAGTTCCCTTCTTCACGATTGCATGTATCTGTTCGCGATCGCGTAGCATAATTACTGGACAATAGCCATTTCCTCTTCGCGGTCGCATTGCATTTCCGCGATCGCAATTTACAAATACCTGGGCAGCAGAATATATTTTCCAAATCGAGGGTTTGGCCATTTTTATCATATTTTGAATTGTAGAGCTCGGTTTTGAGGGATTCTTCGTGGGTTTTTCAACCAAATTATTGGGGTAAGTGTTCTTCACCGGATATTTATTATATTCCATGATTCTATCTTTATTTACCTTATAATTAGTGTTTTGAGTTGAGGAAAATGGGAAATTTTGAAAAAATATTTCAAAATGTAAAATGATGATTTGAAGGACGAATTGATGTCGGAAATTAATAATTTTGGTATGGTTGAACTCGTATCGGAATAGGTGTTCGAATTTTGTGAATTTTGTCGAGTTTCGAGGTGCGGTCCCGAGGGTTGACTTTTAGGTTGACTTTTTAGTTTTTGTAAAAGATTGTTATTATCCGGAATTGTTTCTTATGAGTTTTATTTATGATTTGAAGTTATTTTGGCTCGATTTGAGCCGTCCGGAGGTTATTTCACTCGAGAAGTTTATTTTAGAGTAGCGGTCTATCTTCTTTGAGGTAAGTATCTTGCCTAACTTTGTGTGGGAGAACTACCACTAAGGATTTGAGTCTTTGATGCTAATTATGTCATGTGAAGTCCGTGTACGCGAGGTGACGAGTACGTGCTCGGGCTTATTTGTGAAAATTTGACCGTTTAGGGCTCTTACATTCTTATGTCCATTAAATATGAAGTTGTGTTATCATGTTAAATTCCTCATTTACTAAATCCACCCTTACGTGTCTTAATTGGAATTAATTGCTCCATGTTTTACCCTTATTGCCTATTAAACTCTTATGTGCCTTTAATGTAGTCGTTGCCTCTTTTTTATTGCCATGCTATCCTTTCCGAATTGTCTATCATTGATTGAAGTTATTATTATCTTTTCCGTAATTGCTTATCGTTAGTTAAAGATATTATTATCTTTTCCATAATCTGCTTATCCTTAATTGAATTTCTTGAATCTCTTCCATAATTGCTCCACCCTAATTGAAGGTTTGTTATCCCTTATCATTGTTGACGTAGCTTTAATTGGAATCATTAATTCACGTTATCCCTCTTATCATTGAATTGTACTTATGTGGAATTATTGCTACACAGTATCTCTTCCTTGTTGAGTTATTGCTATGTTGTAACATTATTTCCTGTTGTGTTTTTCCTTGTGACTTCGTTCTTCCGTCTCTTTGTGTTTTGGAGTTCCTGAGTTTATCTACTTGTCGTATTCTTGTGTTATTGTCGTTGTTGTTGTTGTTGTTGTTGTATTCGTTGTTGTGTTTGCACGAGGTTTCTGCCATGCGGTTGTTATTGTGGCACGAGGTTTCAGCCGTGCGGTTGTTATTGTGGCACGAGGTTTCTATCGTGCGGTCGTTATTGGTTCACGAGGTTTCTGCAGTGCGGTGGTTACTGTTTGCACAAGGTTTCCACCGTGCCGTTGTGATTCATTTTACTATTGGAGACTACGAGGCGGTACCTCGGGAGGGCGCTGTTGTCATTTCCCATTTTCTGTGCACTTGTCTTTGATTGTTGTTTTCCTTAGCATATTATTATTGTTTTCCTCCGTGTTTCTCTATTTGCTCAGTTCTATGTAGCTAATCTTGTTGTGCTTGTCGTAACGCCCACTTCATTGTTGTCTTGATTACACTGTATATTTCGGGGCAATCGTTTCTTATGTTCCATTCATTGTCTTTACTCTTGTTTGTTGATTTGGATTGTGGTAGAACACTTGCACAAGCATACACATAGATTAATCACCCATATCAGTTAGGAAGATATTACATGTATTCTTGTCTACATGCCTTCTATGTGAGAGTTGTTCTCTCGGCACATGAGTCGTCCGTGCGGTTATGAATTAAAATGTGGGCACAAGATGCCAAGTGATTAGGGTTCAAGAATTGGGACCCGTGAGCTATGATTATGAGGTTCGGTACCTCGTGGAAATGCTTGAATAGATCTGGTGTGAAAGTTTTTGTTCTTATTAAGTTGTTGCCGGTTTTTCCTTTATTTGATTTCACGGATTTAAACTGTGTTCATTTTACTCTACAATGTTATTACTTGTTGTGTCCTGCTGCTAATTGTTGCTTCTACTTCCTATTGCAAGCACCGTATTATTGTTTTCATTGTGCCTAGCTTTGTAGAGATAACGTACTCTGCTAGTTCTACACCTATACATGTCCAGGTTATTTATTCCAGTAGGTGTCTTGACTGTCCCTTGTCACTACTCCATTGAGGTTAGTCTTGATACTTACTGGGTACCGCTATGGTGTACTTATACTACGCTTCTGCACATATTTGTGCAGATCCAGGTATTTTGCAGTTGGTCGATCGCTAGCTAGTACGGATCTTGCTGTAAAGACTCAAGGAAAACATGTTGCCGTGTTGGCAGGGTAAACACACAGATATAGACAGCCTTGTCACGCGGCATGTGCATAATCAACAATAACAATAGCACGGCAGAAACCTCGTGCAACACAACCCTAACCGAACGGCAGAAACCTCGTGCATCACAATAACAACCGCACGGCAGAAACCTCGTGCACCACAACACTGAGTACCACAACCACAATGATAATAACACAATAGTATGGCAAGTAAATCAATTTTAAGAGCTTTCGATCACAAGGAAACAGTAGAACTAGTTCATAAGGAATAACCATAATAGAGAATACTAGTCATAATAAGAATAGCACAAAAAGAGAGAGAATAATATGTAACAACGATCCCACAAAGTACATTTCAACAACAAGGGAGATAACACGAGTCAGTAATTTCAGATAAGGATAAGTCAACTAAGATATAGGCTATCTAAACTTCTTTTAAGGTTGAGCAATTACGAAAGAGATACAACAAATTCAATTAAGGATAAGCAGCGGAAGATAATCATAACCTCAATTAAGGATGGACAATTACAGAAGAGATAATTATACTTTCAATTAAAGAGAAGCGATTAGGGAGGGATAGCATGGCAATAGAAGAGGTAGCAACTTCAGTTAAGTCATATAAGAGTCAAATAGGCAATAAGAGTGGATCATGAAGCAATTAATTTCAATTAAATCATGTAGAGGTGAAACTAATAAATAGGAAACTTAATCATAACAAAAAAAACTTCATACTCGTGAATATAAGGACCTAAGAACCCTAAAAGGCAAACTTTCCACAAATAAGCCCGAGCACGTACTCGTCACCTCGCGTACACGGACTTTACATGATACAATTAGCATAGAAGACTCAAATCCTAAGGGATAGTTTCCCCACACAAAGTTAGGCAAGATACTTACCTCAGAGCAGACAGGCCGATACTCTAAAATGAACTTCTCGGGTGAAATAACCTCCGGACGGTTCAAATCTAGCCAAAATAACTTTAAAGCACAAATAAAACTCATAAGAAACTATTCCGGATAATAAAGCCTCAATCTTTATCAAAATCTAAAAATCAACCCAAAAGTCGACCCCCGGGCCCGCACCTCGGATTCCGAAAAGCTTTACAAAATCCGAACACCCATTCCGATACGAGTTCGACCATACAAAAATTATAAAATTTCGATACCCTTTCGCCCCTCAAATCATCATTTTACATTTTGAAAGTTCTTCTTCAAAATCCCCATTTTTCCTCAACTCAAAACACTAATTTAATGATAAAAATAAAGATAAATTCATGGAATATAATAAATTCTAGGTGAAGAACACTTACCCAATCGATTTGCTTGAAAACCCCACAAAGAATCGCTCAAAACCGAGCTCTAGAACTCCAAAAATGTGAAAAATGGCTAACCCTTGGAATAAAGTACTATATATTCTGCCTAGGTGTTAAAGCATCGCGATCGCGGAAAGGTAACTGCGATTGTGAAGAGGCACTGACCACTTCTCAAATTAATGCTACGCGATCGCGTACAAAAGGGTGTGATCGCGAAGAGGAAAGGCTGATGGCCTAGGAATTGAGCTACGCGAACGCGTGAAGCAGCCCGCGAACGCGAAGGAGGGAAAAACACACTTACGCGTTCGCGGACAGAAGAATGCGAACGCGTAGAGGAAATGGTCACCAGCGCCCAGCTCCTAGTTTCTACTACGCGAACGTGAAGGGACAGCTGCGAACGCGAAGAAGGGAAAGACAGGCTTTTGCGATCGCGAATGGATTCATGCGAACGCGAAGAACAAATAATTCATCCTCCAAAATTACACTACGCGAACGCGTTGGAAATGACGCGAACGCGATTAAGGAAATCAGACACCAGCAGTTCAGTAGTCAAAACATAGAAGGAAATAGCCGTAGCCCATTCAAAACACACTCGAGGCCCCCGGGACCCCATCTAAACACACCAACAAGCTCCATGACCTAACACGGACTCACTCGAGGTCTCAAATCACATCAAACAACGTCAAAACTACGAATCGCACCATGAATCAAACTTATGAACTTTCAAATCTTCCAACTTCTAAAACTCGCGCCAAAAACTATCAAATCGACCCGGAATGATGCCAAATTTTTGCAGGCAAGTCCCAAATAACATAAAGGAGCTGTTCCAACTCTTGAAATCGCATTCCGACCCGATAACACCAAAGTCAACTATTGGTCAAACTTCTCAACCTTCCAAACTTCAACTTTTCCAACTTTAGCCGAAATGCTTCAAATTACCCTACGGACCTCCAAATCCAATTCCGGATGCACGTCAAAGTCCAAAATTACCATACAAAGCTGTTCAAATCATCCAAAATCCATTCCGGAGTCATTTACACAGAAGTCAAAATTCCGGTCAACTCTTACCACTTAAGCTTCCAAAACTAGAATCCTTCTTCCAATTTGACTCTGAATCATCAGGTAACTGAACTCGACCACGCATGCAAGTAATAATAATACGAAGCTTCTCAAGACCTTATGCCACCGAACGGGACTTAAATTCTCAAAACGACCGGTCGGATCGTTTCAGATATCAAATAAAATATTTGGAAGGAAACAAAGGGAAAACTAAAAATACGATTAGAGTGATATTAAAAGTTTTTGACTCTTTATATATATATATATATATATATATATATATATATATATATACTAAATATAAGTTGACCTACATTTCCTACTCTACAAACAAAATAGATATTCTAAACATGAATGCTAACGGATGGATTGAAGGTGATTTCTATCCATGATTTAGGATGAACGAGCCTAGATCGTACATTAAGTACGATGATCTGGTAAATTCACTTTTTTTGTTTTTTTAGTTTACGTAATATGATTTTTTACCCTATCTTTCCATTATGATTGTGCAGTTTCTTCCAAAGAGTATCTGTGACTATCTTCCTCCTAGTTCGGTATTCGATGTAATGGGAACGACTGGACTGTGAGTCTAACAGGTGTTGTTTGAAGAAGACTCGTTAAGGGGTAAAACAATTTGTTGTCGACAACAATATGAAGAAAGAGAGTGTTATTCTTTTTCAACTTGTTGAGGCTACATCAAGGATTGTGATATTAGTTGTAGAAGTGCAAGGAACATCTAATGCTTAGCTTTTTGGATGTGCTTTTAATGGCATGTAGTGACTGTGTTCTACCCTTTTCATTCATTTGGGAAAAAGTAGTATTGTAAGAACATGTTTCTGGATTAATATGATTTTCTTATAATATTATCTATGAGTTTTTCTTGGATTATTTTTATACTTATTTATTTTAAGAAGACTACTCCATTGAAAAAGGACTATTTAAACTGGAAATTATTATATATATTTTGTATAAAAAAACGACTAAACTAAAATTACTAGGAAGAAGACTGGAAAATATTTTATACAAGTCCCCTCTTCTTTTGTATCCTTTTGGATATAAAGAACCTAGAACAAGACTAGGAAGCTTTTAAAAAAAACTCTTGAAATCAAAATTAATTTGGTCATAAAGAATTGAAAAAGTCAACACGAATAACAAAAAATTGTATTAGTGATTCAAAGTTTTGGAGACCGAGATATTAAATACAATTCAACCACCTATACTCTTCAGATGGAAACAAAATAATAAGGGAAATAATAATTTCGACAAAAAAAATATTGCAGCCGGGTTTCAAACCTTGGCAGCATGTAAGGGAAAGAACTCAGAGAGTTGATCAACCAAAGGGTCTATCGACATTTCTGGTTGGAATCAATATTACAAATACTTTAATACCTTTATTAGTGAGTTGATCAAAAAAGAGAATGCCGCTACTGGTTTTGGACACGGACAACAAAGTTTAAGGGAAACACTTAGCAAATGCTTTCTTCATCGCAAAGGTTAGTATTATGAACTTCAAGATCGTTTCTTCACTTCTTAATCTTCATCACTACATTAAGATCGTGCATCATATTAGAGTTCAACGCGACAAAATATTTGGCATGGGTCAAATGCTTTCTGCACTCTCTTTGTTAGAACAATTTTATTTCAAGTATTGAAGTTAGAATAAAACGTAACTAATCCAAAGTCATGGGGAGGAGAGATAGCAACAATTATGTAGAAGCTAATATGCCATCCATAAGGCATAAACGTTGGAGAATTTATTTTGATTGAATTGTTAAAACAAACTAAGCAATTCATAAGTTTCATAAATCATTATACAACAAAGTTTATGCAAAAAAAAAAAGCAAAATTTCTTCAAAAACAAAAAATCCTGTACCAAATAAAACAACAATGCAATTAGGCCTATTGAGAAATCCAAGTTTCAGCAATATTCTTCATCAAATAATATAGTTCCAAGTCTGGTTCGGCATTGAGATCAAACAAGCTTGAATGCAATTGTTGATAAGTGAGAATTTTGACTACTTATTAGCACCTTTTTGCTTTTTTTTAGTCCGAAAGTATTGATTTATGTTCCCGAAACTAATGAAAGTGTGCAAATGGCAGGAATGTTGGAATTTTGGTCTCCCATGATGAAATCCGACTCAAAAAGGAGTGATCTGAGTCACGAGAAAATAAAGGGGACAGAGTCAAAGAAGTGCAGTCCGCAGAAGGATTTCTGCAGGCGCAGAAGAAAGTGCGGACCGCAGATTTCCTCTTGTGGCCGCAGATCAGCACATTCTCTGTCATCATAGAGTTAACATTTTTGGGACTCAGAGGTGCGGCCGCAAGTAAAATTGTGCGGACCGCACTTCCTTTCTGCGGTGGCACAACAGAAATGTGCGTACCGTGAGCCCCCATCTATGGCTGCATGTAATTTTGTGCGGACCGTAGATCCCTTTCCCTACAAGCATGACTAAACTGTACAACCCCCAGTGTGTCCTATGGTTTCTCCTTTACTTACAAATCTCTTGTATGTGTTTGAACATCGAATTGCAACTAACCATCTCCTCTACTTGATACAGACAACGGTTCGATCAAGAGGACGAGGCGATACTTCAAAAGGGAGAGGTGAATCTTCTCGGAGTCGAGGCAAAAGTGCCTAGACCCTTGGCCAGCCAAAGATGATAAGAAAGAAAGCAACAGCAGGCAGAGAGAGAGGTGCATACCTCTCCGAGTCTAGACCATATGTCCCGTCTAGGGAAGTGTTAGAGGGCAACGCAGGCTCTGTTCAAGAGGAGCAGCCTCGGCCGCAAGGGAGATACCAGCTCAGGGATGAGCCATCTTCATCTCACAGCACCTCTGAGGGGTTGGAGAGTGCTAGCCAGGCTTCTGAGTCATCAGCTGCACCAATCCCTGAGGCTCCTATTATACAAGACATCCCCGATGATGGCAGAGGGGGTGATGCAACAGCTTCAGGCCTTGAAAGATCAAAGAAGAAATAGGTTTGGGAGGATGGCTTTGTCAGCCTGGCCGCCTTCAGCAGTTTCCATATGTGGTGGCCAGTGAGGTCGCTAACTCTTCAGTGACAGTTTCTGTTGAAGGACATGGAGAAATATAACCGACTATACTGAGATAGTTTGGGTACGAAAGGGGTGGATGTGGTTCACTGAGAGGGTAGAGGAAGCCAAAGAATACCTCGTCCATGAATTTTATGCCAATGTCGCTCATATCAAGAAAGGGACGAAGGTGACCAAAGTGCGCAACCTCAAGGTGAGGTTTGATCAGCATACGCTAAATACGTATTTGGGCTTTGAGGATGTTGGGCCGAAGGAATATTTGGATAAGTGCGCACTGAAGGAGGAAGTACGACCTTGGTTGGCTGAGATTCTAGCACCACCAGGGCCACCACTACCATGGAGTACCGCTGGGGTCCCTATTCAGCGGAGTACTTTGAGTTTTGAGGCAAAAGGGTGGCAGACCTTTGTATGTAGCAGGTTAGATCCATGCCAGAATGAGACTCACCTCCTATCCCTCAGGTTGTGCTTGTGGCTTCCATCATGGACGGTTACCCAATCAATGTGGGTGCCGTAATGTCGACCAAATTTCAGTGATTGCATAGCAGGACAACTCGGCCTATCCTTATCCCAACACTATCGCAGAGTACCTTACTAATGCAAAGGTAGAGCCGAGATATTTTGACACCAAGGTAAAGCCGAAGAATCCATTCAACTAGTATTCTCTGATGGATGCGAGCAACCCAAAGAAGAAATCCCAGCCTTCAACCACCACAAGCCAGTCTAATGAGCCAATAGTGGTAGCTTCTAAGGCAGCTAATCTTCCATCCACCTCTATTGAGCCCTCTACTAGTGCCACTGCTAAGCCTCCATCATCATCTTCAGCTCCTACTAGTGCCACGGATCTTGTCCTCTATGGGAGTTTTCTTCACCCTCTCTTCTTTTACTCT
The DNA here is from genome assembly GCF_001879085.1 of Nicotiana attenuata. Lineage (NCBI taxonomy): Eukaryota > Viridiplantae > Streptophyta > Magnoliopsida > Solanales > Solanaceae > Nicotiana > Nicotiana attenuata. The sequence continues at coordinate 82,422 of NW_017674073.1, read as the reverse complement.
TATTTTGCTAAGCAGTGGGGATAATGCTTACTTTCTTCGGGGGGGGGGGGGAAGGGGGAGGCGGGGTTGGAGTTGATTTGACACATTGGTACATTGTGATACATTTGGTCTGTAATAATTTAATGATACTCTTTCTCTTCTTATTTGTATTTATCTAGATTCTCTCTCTTCTCTTATGTATATTTATCTCTCTTTAGTAGTTTTTGCTTATTAGCTTCTTTAACTTTTCTCTATATTAGCTCTGTTTTGTTAAGTATCTTCTTTTTATGCTTTAGTAGATAATAAGCCTTCAGTTTTATTGATGACACGGTTATTTCCAAAGGTAGTTGTTGTGTGAACCGGGTGACTCGTCCCAGCGATGGATGGCATGACAACCTTCTTAAGGGAATGAGTCCGTTTTTGTGTTTAGTTAATAATAGTAGTAGTAATGAATAAAAAGACTTAATCAAATCATGCTCGACGAGTCAACCATGCTTCAATTGGTACCAACACACTTAACTACGTGTTTATGGTTAGAGACAAGGTTTTTGAAAGAAATAGCTCTAGTTAGTGACTTTGTGACTCTTGAGTTGACTTTGGTAATCATCAAGTGGTTTAATTGGACCATAGTGATCTTTAAACTTGAATGTGGTCGTTGTACGCCCTCTACTCTATCCTCTTTTACAATCTAGTTGCGTTAGGGGTGAGATGTATTGTTGCTAGTCCAAGTATCTATGCGAAGGGTCTAGAACTTGCCTCGAATATGTTTCAAGGCGCAATCCTAAGTTTTTCTTGGTTTGAGAAGCGATTGTATGCTTTCCTTGGCCCGTTTGAGCTTTCTATTGCCCAACCAATGTTGTTATCCCTAGTCAACCCTTTGACCCTCTAGCGTTTCTCATTTGATAACCATGTTATAAGCCTTTACCCGTTTATCGTGATCCTCTCTTGGCACTCGGACTTTCCTTAATACTCTTGTGAAATAAGTGGCTTAAAACATAAGTTTGGAGGAGAGATGAGGAATTTGAAAAAGGTATCAAGGCACAAAAAGAGAAAAGAAATGATCTCTATGAAAGAGAAGGCAAGAAAAGAAAAGAACAAAAAGAAAAATACAAAACGTGAATAAGTGAAAGGGTTGATGGATTCAAAAAGAGGTAATAATCCCTAGAATGAGCAATCAAAAAGGGAGACAAAGAATGAATTGAACAAGTAAGAGTGATGTTAAGTCTCTCTAGTCCCCATTTGAAAAGAAAATGCCTCTAAGAATTGGCAATTGTGAGCCGAGAAATGAAAGTGTGGAGTGCTTAAGGAAAGGTGTAACCACTTGCCCATATTGTATCCTACCCTAATCCAAAATCCTTCATTACAAGCCGAAAGAAGTCCTACTTGATTTCAAACCGAGTGAGCTTACATTAGTGGTGATCTACATAAGGGGCAAGCCTATGGTACTTGAAGCCGTACTTGTGACATTCTCTTGTGAGAGACGAGTGAAACTTTCATGAATCTTAAGATTGAGTGCTAATTTCTTAAGTGAGCTTGGCAAATGGAAAGTAAAGGAGGAAGAGTTTGGAGTCCACCATGACCGACATGATAGAACAAGAGTCCTTGATGAGTAAAGTCAATTCTTGAAACTCAAATGTCACATTAGAACTATATGTGCATGAATATTTGACTTGTCACCTTGTTGATAATACATGAGTAGTGTGGGTATTTGTTGGTCCCAACTGATGTGCGACTGGCTCATCTTTGATTCGTGGAAATGACCCTTAACTCTAGGAGGTGGGAACTAATTTATTTGCTTGAGGACAAGCAAAGACTTAAGCTTGGGGGAGTTGATAACTGAGGATTTTGACTACTTATTAGCACCTTTTTGCTTTTGTTTTAGCCTGAAAGTATTGATTTATGTTCTCAAAACTAATGAAAGTGTGCAAATTGTAGGAATATTGGAAGTTTGGCCTCCTATGATGAAATTCGACTAAAAAAGGAGTGATCTGAATCATAAGGCAATAAAGGGGACAGAATCAAAGAAGTGCGGCCGCAGAAAGGTTTCTGCGGTCGCAGAAGAAAGTGCGGACTGCAGATTCCACCTGCGGTCGCAGACCAAGTGAAAGAACCCAGCAGGACTTTGGCCAATGTGCGTACCGCCCATGAATTGTGCAGCCGCAGAACAAGGTTTGCACTAACAAATGATTCAAAGTTCATAGAGTGTGCAAAATACCAAGACCTGAAGCCTTGCTGAAGTGCGGAACGCACAAGAATTGTGCGACCATAGAAGATGCTTCGCAGCCGTAATCAAGAAATGTGCAGCTGCAGAATCTAAGCTCCTGCCAACTGAAGAAATCTGCGGACCGCACATGAAATTGTGCGGCCAAAGAACCTCCCGAGGGGCATTTTGTCACCAAATTTTGGGCCACTATAAATAGACGAGTTTCACGTTTTTAGGTCAAGTTTCGAAGTTTGAACAGCTGTAGCCGTTACATTTTTCCATTTTAGGAAGTTTGTGACTATTTTAGTGTTTAAACATTATATTTTATCATTTTAATCTTAGATTATGAGTTTAATTAGCATTTCTTCTTTATTTTCTTCAATTCCCACTATGAGTAGCTAGATTTACTAGGATTGTGACTCAACCTTAGTGTGTAACCCTTATGGGTACTTAATTTAATGCTTGTTTATGATCGGGTGTTGATTATTTAGCTTAGTTGTGCTTCAATTTTAGAATTAATGATTACAGATATTGATTCATGACTTTTTGACTTAGTCTCTACTTGATAAAGAGGGACCTAGTCTAGGATAACTTGGCTAACAAGGAATTAGGCTAATTGAGAGTTTGATTAGCCTAATTAAAGGGTTCAAACTAGAGATAATAAGAACCCGACTTGAGCTCATATCAACTATTTTGTTTGATACACATTTGGACTTGAAAAAGCCAAATTGGGTAAAATAACTCTTTGACCGAGAGGTGTTGAGTGGGTAACGTAGAGTTGAGAGCTATAATACACCCCAATCAACAAAATAAGTATTAACGTATTTAACCCATTAGGCGGACACCTAGGTTATGGTCACATCCCTAGGCTTTTTAATTACTTGGGAAAACACCAAAAACAATCATTCGCTTCTAGTTTCTTTGCTTAGCTTATAATTGCTAGAGTAAAATTAGAATTACAACTCAAAACCTTTTGTGGGAGTGCAATCTAGCTATTCCTTTCGCTCTCGCCAAGTGTATACTCCTAACACCCCTCGTAACTCCATGAGGAAATCGACCCCGACTCTTGTTGGGTACTATTCTTCCAACGATCGTTTTTACTCACTACTGAGTGCGGATTGGACGTGGATCAATTGTTTAGCATCAATTTGAGGCAATTAAAATCAAACAAACACTATAACCAAAAAAATGATATGCTTAAGTAATAAGTCAAATGTAGTTGCAAATTATACCTCATTCTCACCTAGAGAACCATCATGCTCAATGTTTGTACATCTGCCTTTCCCATTACCCATACCCTTGTGTCCACCACTTCTACCGCTACCTCTACCACCACGATTGCCACTACCAATGCCACCAATCTTGCCACCCCCTCTAACACAAGTTCTTCCGCCATTACTAGCTCCAAATACACCACACGGCTGTGAACTTGTAAAGTAGTATTCAATTATTCCTCTTTATCGATTTAAACGCGGCCTGCCACGTGAACGAGTGTACTAGGGATCTCGTAGTGTTGTGCCTTCAGTTTTATCTAGGTCATCTTGGTCGGGGTTTGGCATGATCATTTCGTCGTCCCAGTTTTGAAGATCATGCACCATCATCTTCAAATTATGCTTAACATATTGAACCCTGACGTTGGTTCCCAGTCTATATCACAAGCCATGTCAAAATATTTCAATATGCTCTTGTATGTCTTGTACTCAAGAGTCATGGTTGGGTAACCAACTTGATGGAACCGATTCAAGTCTAGCCGAATAATATCGCTTCTCCACCTTATCGGTATATACCTTTCATCAATTTTATCAATCTTCTTGTGCGGCAAGATCTTGAGTATATGGCAATAAAGTACCCCTCTAGACACGATCCATTTGCAGTTCCAACTAAAATAATCGCCGATAGGTGTATATTCAACAACTTACTCTACTGGATTTCCACTATTTTTTTTACAACTGAATAATCACTAACGATGAATTTCTCAACACCAGGGATAACTTGATGATCATCGGGGCTGCTGACTTCAAATGATACAATTTCCTTAGCTGTGTATTGAAAAATTCATACATTGTACGCATATAACACTGAATTACCTGTTCCTCCCACTTGAACAATGACTCACACACAATTTAAAAGCCCTTTGACATGTATTGTTCTTCCAACTTTTTCTCATGCTTAGCTCTTATGCTAACTCATACTAGTGAACAAACATCCTAAGAGTTCTTTGACGGGTAATATATCCATCAAATAACGCATGCATCCCCTCACTTCTTTGCGTAGATAGCATACAAGCCCAAAAATTACACATCAAGGTACACATGAACCCATTTTTCCTTCTCAGAGTAAAGCTTGTTGAACCAATTCCTTGTATGCAAATTATACTTTGTAATATACTCTATCCATTTTCTCTCAAAACCTTCAACAGTAATACTATCAAGGACCATGGATTTAAATTCTCCACATGCAATTTTAGAAGGACGAACACCACTTAAGTAAAGAGGCAACGTTGAAAATATATGCCAAATACAATACCTATGTATTGTATGTGGCATCACTTCAGCAATGGCTGGCTTAGTGCTCGGACACTGGTCAGTTATGATAGAATCTGGATGAACATTTACCATGGCTTCAAGCCAAGTTCTAAAACTAATTTGTAACTATCGATATCTTCATGAGACATGAGAGCACATCCCAGTAAGATGGTGTCTATGGTGATTGATGCCAACAAATATAGCACATGTCATATTATACTGATTCACAAGGTACGTCGTATCAAAGCATATCGCATCATGGAATTGCTCATACTCCGCCTTACAGTGTGAATTCAACCTGTCGATGCCCCCTTTTTCTCGCGAAATCGGGTTTATGACATTTGGGAGGACAACTCGTTCCCTTTTGGAAATTGGGTTTGAATTGAAGAGTCGCCACCTAATGATTAAGTGCATTAGGACACTAAGAAGAATTTTGATTTAGAAAACCAGAGGTTGGGTAAGGGCTCGAAATTATCCCGAGAGGAAGGTGTTAGGCACCCCTCGAGATCCACTAGTGTGGTTCCCGGCCATACTATAATTGTGACTTTAAGCGCAAACAACAAGTAGACAAGTAAGAATTACACATATGAGGGGGTTTTCACATAATTGTTGCAAGTAATTGAAGTTAAAAGAAGTTAAAGAAGCTGGAATTTGAGAAGAAGCAGTTTTGAAATTCTAAATAAAATAAACGAGTAAAGGGAGGAGGTTTTCCCATAATTTTTGCGAGTAATTGAAGTTAAAAGCAGTCAAAGAAGCTGGAATTTGAGAAAAAAAAGCAGTTTTGAAATAAAATAAACGAGTAAAGGGAGGAGGGTCCTAGGTTTATAAATAATAAGGATCACCCCACACAACACCCGGTAATCGTTTATACACGTGGTGTTATCGCGTGGTCATCATGTCCATATCTACCCTTTCCCACCCCGTTAAGGTATTAAACGCGGAATGGTCTCGTTTTACTTATTGCATGATATTACCCGACCCAATCCTATCAGTCGCGGAGGTATTTGGGACTACTAATCCTAAAGGGAAGGGGTGTGAGGTTTTATAGTTTCAAAGGACAAAATTCTAAGGCGACAATCAAAACACATATATAGCAAATTCGGGGAAAAGCACATAACAGATAGAAAGGCTCAAACAGACCTCCTTAAAACAAAGAGAAGCATATAGTTTAGCATGTCTTACATGTACTGATTAGGGTTTGATTAAACTTAAGAGTTGTGGTAGACTGATCTATTACATATTTCAGATAAGAAGCCCGAATCAGGCCTGCCTGCTGGTTGTAGTTAATAAAATCTGATTCAATTTATAAGTTTACCTTATGGCTTGCCTAAGTGTTAAACGAAAACCTATAGGCATGATATCTATTAATTTCAGAAAAAGAAGTATGCTGATTTAGGAAAAGAAGTTGTTAGTTAACCAGGAAAGGCGAGTTTTGGTAAAAGAGCGTAAATTCTGCAGACGTTAAGCATTATCGTTACTGATTTTAGCCCTATAAGCGAATGAACGATTCAGGTTGGATTGATAGTTCCTATAGGCATGCTTTCGAGGCGTTATTGACTTTAAACACTTTTACAGGCGTAGTAAGAGTGCAGAAATCCTATGGGCACGATATCTGAATGTTGTTAGTTTTTAATCTTATAAACAGGTTTGCCTAGTGACCAATGCATATGCAGGATCCGGATTTCTGGTTAACTTATAGACATGGTATCTATATGTGAGATGCAGAATTCCTTATAGAAATGGTATCTATGTGAGATGCAGAATTTCTTATAGACATGATATTTTACATGGATGCAGAAATGCAGAAAATCCTATGAGCAGGATATCTATGTGGATGCAGACGTGCAAAGCTGTAAGCAGGATACATGAATACAGATGTGTAGTAATTCCCTATGAGCATGATATCTACCCCCTTCGCATGCATGGTTACCCTTCCCTTTTTCACTAATCACCCCAGAAGTTTATTACAAAAATTATTACAGTCCAAAATAAAGAAACTACATCAGAAAAAAAAAAGAATAAAATTACAACCAAGGAGAGCCTGATTCAGGTTTCCTGCCTGAAGCATGAAGTAAACCAACTCCAAAGATCAAGATCCAAAGCCTTTCTCATTTGGGGTGTGTCAGAGTTCCCTAAGAGACTTATGGACTCTGGGCAGTGCTCGCACCCAAGTACATTGCAGGATTGAGTCATAGTGCAGTGTGGAAAGGCCAGCCCTCAAGTGTCCAAGTTCAGAGGGAACTCAAGGTCCCAAGGCATGGCTCACAGGAGGGGGGAAAAACTTAGAAGCTAAGAGTGAATGTAAGTGCATAGAAGGAATTCTGAAAAGGGGAAAAGGGAAGTGACAAAGACAGGCTAGTGGGCATACCTAGCAATAGGAAATGCTGGCACGCCCCACCAGCCCGTTAGAACACATTGTTTTGGGAGTTAGGATCCCCAAAGGGATCAGGTCAAAACATGAACAATAACTTGCATATTGTCATGTTCTGAACTACAACTCAAAGCACATAGAGGGAAACATGGGTGTAGGGATTCACAGCAGAAAGGGTGTAGAAAGGGTCGTGCCTTTTATAGTGTAGAAAGCAAGCAGAAATAGGTAAGAAAATAGTTTGAAAATCAATTACATAAGGTTTCCCTTTAATTAAGGGATTCTGATTTCAAACGGGTAAAACTAATTAAGGAAAGAGATTAATCAAACACTTTTCAAAGCAGTACAAGAGGGATAAATACATAGAGGTTTATTTAAGGACAAGGTCTTGACAGTACACGGTTGTACAATTTAAGGAAAGGCAATCAATTAACGGCCAGTAAATCACAAGGTCTGAATTTGGTATGAATGAATCTAGTCAGAGAAGGGGGAGAAAGGTTTTAACTTAAGGAAAATCGGTAACAATCAATTAGACTCATTAAAAGGAATTCTGAATCAATCACAAGTTAGAAAACCCTTTTGAAGAAAGATTCGTCATATATAAAAGCATACAGACACGTTAAACATGAAGAAATTTGTCGTGCTATTCCATAGAAGAGTCTAGTGTAGGGGAATCTGAATTGTATGCAAACAAAGAAGTTCAAACTTAGTTCATAGACTCAGAGGTTAGTCTGAAAGAGTCAAGGGTTCTCAAACAGAACCCTAATCCAATCATATGGCCAAACTCGGAGGAACCCCAAATTCTAGGGTTTCTACCTCGAGTCAAATACAGAGATGAGGAGGCAGCAGGCTTAGAGATTTAGTAGGCGAAGCATATAGTGGAAGGCAAATAGTAGAACATAGTGGGAAAGCATGGGAAAACATAGCATAGAAACACAGTAGAAGAACGAACGGAATATCGAAAACAAGTAGGAAACATGCGTGATAACAGGAAAAACATAAGAACATAGTAGAAGAACATGCGTGGTAGAAAAGAAAACATAAGAGCATAGTGGAGACAAATACACACAAAGAAAAGGAAACGAAAAATCGGAGAAACATTTTAAGCATTTCAGAAAACCCTAAATCGAAGAGAAGTGATTTTAAAAGTAATTTTTTGAAAGAAAAATTGGGGAAATCGTTTAAAAACCCAAGTAGAGCATAGATACGTAACAGATTTAAGAAAAATCAGAGAAAACCTCGAATAGTTAGGGTTTCAGAAGAACCCTAGAATGAGAAAGGCTTTGAAAAGGTCCGATCTTGGTCAGAAAGGTCAGAGATAGGCTCATAAGACCAGGATACGCCGGAGCAAGGCCGGCGATGGCCGTAGAACCTTGAGTTTGCAAAGATCTGAACGAAAAACCTTCGAGGTCAGACCTCGAACCTTCAAGTACCAAGTGTTTAAGAGCAGAGGGAGATGCGTTTAAACCATCCATGGCCTGAGAGGCCATGGATTCCGGTGAGCTTGAGGTAGAAGACAGTAGAAGACGATTAGGGTTTCGAGAACATTTGAGAGAGTTTGAGAGACGAAGGGGTTTCAAGGCGGTGTCTCTGGAGGGAAATGAATTAGGGTTGGGGTTTGGGTGAACTAAAATGGTAAGGGGGAATCGTGGCCGTTGATCAGAATGATCAACGGCCTGGATCAAAAGAAAAATCGGGCGGGTTTTATTAACGGGTTAGGGGTCGGGTTATATATTTAGGATTTGGGCCGGTCCGTTTGAAATTGGAATTGGGTTATTGGGGTGGTTGATTTTGGCTGTAATTGAAATACAAATAAGGCTATCAGTTAAATAGCCATTTTTCCCTTTTTAATTTATAAAAAAAAAAGTAAAATGATTTTTGAAACAAATTGAAGGCACTAAATTAATTAATAATATATAATTATTAAATTAAAAATACTGGAATAAATTTTATAATTATAAACGCTATTTAAATCTTAAAAAAGGATAGAATTGCAATTTAGTGCAAATTTAGCTTAAAATACCAAATCGCCTTATAAAAATGTGTAAAAATTACCTTAGCTATATATTGGCATAAATATAAGAATAAAATAGATTAATCACTAAAATGATAATTTGAAGAACACTTATTGGCTTTTGTATTGCTAAAATAGGGCAAAAAATCGATTTAAAAATCTTTTTTTTTGAAAATTAAAAAAAAATAATAAAATACTTGGACATGATTATATATGCATATATATACTATTTTGAAGGTATTTGCATATAAAAAATATACAGGGAAAAATTGGGTATCAACACAACCATACCACATTTCGCAGCCTACCAATATTATGAATGTCTATTGAGTAGAAAAACTCCTTATCATTTACCTGCATTTCACGAAAAAAGTTGAGCAATGACTGTGTTTCCCCTTCTTGCATTTCAAAATTCCTACTCTTTAAAATAAAATTTGAACAATCTTTTGGAGTGCAACCTGAATTTTGCGGTCCACTACGTTGAACCTCAGCAAGTCTAATATTCTTGGAGGGTCTAATGCCAGATCGATCGTGAGCTACAAGATCCCTCCTCAAAGAATCACAAACGGACTTATGTCCAGCCATCAGGCCCGATATGGAAGGGAGAAAATCATGATGGTGATCGTGAACGACCTTAGAGACGCGCCAACAATCAGAATCATCCAAAACAGCAGTGAGCCTAGCTTTACAATTATTACTCTTGGTGGTAAACTTATTTTTGCGAATCCTAGCCCCTTCACAATAATAAGTTATGTACCTGACAGTGTCACCACCCTTCTAGTTGGAATTTCTTTTGACGACGGAGAATCCTTTCAATCGTGCATGTTCTTTGTGGAATGCAAGCAAAGAATCTTTATCTCTATATCGCATTCCGGAGATTGGACCTACAACCACATCTTTTTCAGTGAAATCATTCTCCATTTCCTGATCAACATCATATAACTCTAACTCATTTCCTAAAAACTGCTCCTCATCATCGTCAGCTTCTCTATAATATTCTCCATCGGGTTCTTCATCATCATCATATAAGTGCACAACACTGTTGAAACTGCCGTGAGAATCAATATCGACCAATTCGTATTCATTCAACAAACTGTCGTACGATATCATCCCTAAAGATCTGTATAGCTCATCCCTAACTCAATCAAACCTATTATCTTGGTCCATATTCTAGGTTGTTGTATTTGTGTTATGTTCATTTGGATTCATATTATCTTGCACCGCAAATTTTCTTGGTTTGAATTCATTTTTAGATTAAGGAAGAAAAAAGGGAAGGATTCTAGCCGTTAATGTGATCGTATACCATTTTTTTTTAAATACAATTATTTGCTATACGCATAAAATACAATGAATGTAAAGTCTTTTCAGCTTCCTCAGTGTGCGAACATGGATGATTTCACGCTGCTCAATATTTGAAAATAGGAAGAAGCTCTCCATATTTAATATTCTGTTTTGGAGGGAAAATTATAGGGCCAAATAGGAACGAGGGTCGTTGATGTAATTTCACCAATGTGGCCACAGTCGGGCCACATTAGTGTGGTCGTTTAGCAGCTTTGGTCGGTTTTCTTGCATTATAATGCTAAATATTTTAGCATTTAATAAAGTAATTAAATATTGTCAATTTTCAGAAGCGTAGTTGAAACTTGTGATTTATTAACTGGATAGTAAAGAAAACACTGTTGATGTATGGTCAATTCATCCAATAATAATATTTCGGAAGCGTAGTAGAGAATACTGAAGTAAAATTTACATCGACCAATGCTTATTTTTTTTTTGGTCATGAAAAGAACTTTTATATTAGTTAAGTAGTAACATTACAGGGAGCTAATTGCATTCTATTACAAAAAGAGTTAGGTAACAGTTCCTGCTGCCTTGGTTGCGCAATGTTCAAATTTCGAGAAGCATAGAGGGGATTCGTTGTGTTGCAATGCTTGACATGACGCCGATAAACAGTCCCCGCTTGGTCCGCTTGTATTTGTTTTAGCAAAAAGTGTGGTGGCTGTGTGAATATAGTTGTAGTGTCCCTAGTTAAGGCAGTGGAGCCTGTCTTCGCCAGATAGTGTGCGGCATAATTTTGCTCCCTGAATATATGGTTGACTTGTGGATCACCCAGCTGTTGTAGTAATGACCTGCATTCCATTATAGAAGATAAGTAATGTAAATTATCGTTAGTAAGCATGGCTATTACCTCTGTAGAATCTACGTTAACTTCCAGTGGTGTAAATTTGTGCTGTTGTGTAAGTTGTAAACCTTGTAGCAAGGCTTGTATTTCCATGCACGTAGAATTGCCAGTCGATGATGAGCCCATGTAACTCATTAGACATTTGCCTTCCGAATTCCTGAAGAGTCCCCCAAAACAATTTGTAGTAGTGTTTGTTTTGGCCGCTCCGCCTGTGTTAAGCTTGTAGGTGCCCATAGCTGGGGGATGCCACTTAATATACATAGAAGTGCCCGTGTGGTGTGTTTTCCCTTCTTGTTCATTTTGATGAATAAGGTAGTGGAATTCCACTGCTTGGGAAATTATCTGATTTGTGGTGGGTGGTTTTTTAGTATGTTGATTATGAAAAACAAAATGGTTTCTCAGCTTCCAAACATGCCACACTATATGAGGGATGAGTGTGACTGGAGGCAGGTTATAAGGAAGATTTTTGGCATGTTGGATTATGTAGTAAATTATTTGAATAGGAGTCAAAGTATGAGTGTTGCATTGCTGGATATAAGGAATGATCCCAAGTTGGTTCCATATAGCATTGGTTCGTTGGCAGTGAAATAGAAGGTGGTTGATAGTTTTAGCATGTTGATTACATAAAGTACATGTTTTAGAGGAAATAACCTTTATATGGTGTAGGTATGAGGAAGTTTGTATACGTTGATGTGATACTACCAAAGAAAGTGAATTATTTTGGGTGGTTGTTTTAGTTTCCAAATCCAATAATGATGGTATGTTGGGGCATGTTCTTGTAGAGCTGTGTAGAGTGATTTTACCGTGAACTGTCCATTAGTGTTTAGGCCCCAGATTAATTTATCATAAGCTTGTGTATTTGTTAAAGTAGGGATAAATATTTTTCTAATTAGAGAATAGATGTTGTCAGGTATGGTGACGGTTAATAAAGAAGTATCAATAGCATGATTATTGATATAGTGATTTAGCGTTTTGTGCGTCTCATTTAACTGTAGAGGTCCATGTACTAGGTTACGAAGAATTATATCAGGACCTATCCAAGGATCATGCCACATATTTATGTTATTGCCCCAGGCAATGTGCCAAAGAACCCCTTTCTGGCATAGTTCCATCCTAGTAAAATGTTTTTCCAGGTAGGTGAAGCATGAGCTCCTGTTTTCCTTGAGAGATAAATGTTTTGTAGGGTTGATGCCCACGGAGAATTTTTGTTGTTAAAAAATCTCCAAGCTAGATTTCCCAGTAAGGCCTTATTTTTTGTAGTTAGGTTTTGTATGCCAAGTCCTCCATCCTTTTTTTGTCTTTGGACTACAGTCCATTTTAGGAGATGAATCCTTTTCTTGTGGTCAGTGGTTCCCCAGAAAAAGTTTCTTTGGTAACGGTTCGTTCATGAAATTATTGTATTAGGTATTTTTATAAATTGCATGACATGGTTAGGGAGTGTATTTAAAGTAGACTGAATTAAAGTAGTCCTGCCTGCCATGGTTAGGAACTTAGATTTCCAGCCTGATAATCTCATTTTAAAATTATCCAGTAAATACTGAAAATCACTTTTAGAGGGTTTCTTGACAAATAAAGGGAATCCCAAGTATTTGCCAAAGGTGATACCTTCCTTCATATTAAAGGATGAAAGGACAAAATGCTTTTCTGGAGGTTGAGTATTTTGTGAGAAGAAGATTTTTGATTTTTCAAAGTTTATACTTTGACTAGATCTTTGAGTGAATATTGTTAGTGTATCTATTATGGTGTGGACAGCTGAGGTGGTTAGGGTTGATGTTAATGTGATATCATCGGCAAATAGGAGGTGGGATATTAGGGGTCCCTTATAGGAAAGTTTAATGGCTTTCCATTGTTGGTAATCTACTGTTGGTGTATTTGTCTTGAAAGACGTTCGAGGCATAATATAAATACAGAAAGGGGTTCTTTGGCACATTGCCTGGGGCAATAACATAAATATGTGGCATGATCCTTGGATAGGTCCTGATATAATTCTTCGTAACGTAGTACATGGACCTCTACAGTTAAATGAGACAGGATCACCTTGTCGGATACCCCTTGTAGGTTGGAAAAAAGGGGATGGGTGTCCATTTATAAGGATTGATATGGAACTAGTCGTTATACAAGACATAATGATAGATATTATTTTGGAAGGAAAATTAAAGTAGTGAAGTGTTTCTTTAATGAAATTCCATTATAATTTATCGAAAGCTTTTTCGAGGTCAAATTTGATTAGGAAATTTGCCTGTTTTCCTTTTATTTTTCTAAATCTGTGGAGTATTTCTTGTACAATTATGGCATTATCAGAAGCTCGTCTCCCTTTCAGAAAAGCTGATTGTTCAGGACTGATTATTTGATTAATAAGCGGTTTAATTCTATGGACTATTGATTTAGTAATAATTTTATATATAGTGTTACAAAGCCCGATAGGGCGATATTGAGTGATGGTAGAGGGGTTTTTTATTTTTGGTATGAGACACAGGTAAGTAGAGTTTGCTTGTATTGGAATTTTCCCCGACTGAAATACCTCATTGCAAAAGGAGACTACAGAGGTTGATATTTGAGGCCAATATGTCTGATAGAAATAAGGATGTAGTCCATCGGGGTCTGGTGCTTTGAGTGGTTTAAAGGAGTGCACTGTTTGGTAAATTTCCTTTATAGTTAGAGGTCTTAACAGGAGTAGTTGGTCATTGGTTGTGAGAGTGTGTGCGTCAGGGTTGATAATGTGGATGGAGGATTGTATATGATTGGTGGTAAATAGAGATGTATAGTAATTTATTATGAGGGAGTCCACTTGGGGTTGCTCAGTGATCCAATTTCCCCCTAAATCTTTAAGAGCAGTAATTCTATTTCTTCTCCTTCTTTGAAGGGTCATTATATGAAAAAATTTTGTATTGGCATCACCATGTTGTAGCCAGTTTATTCTTGATTTTAAGCGCCAAAAGTCTTCTTCTAGTCGTAATAAATGATTAAATTCAGCAGTTAAGTCTTTTTCTAGTAATTGTAGAAAAAGACTGCTGGTATATTTGGGTGAAGATTGTATACCACTTAAACGTGCTAGGATTATTTTTTGCTTCTTAAAAATGTTACCAAATGTAAGCCTATTCCATTCTTGTACTTCTTCAGTAAAATTCTCTACAGAACCTAGAAGGTTTTGATTTGTACTCCAGTTATTATGAATAAGATTTATAAAGGAAGGATGAGTAGTCCAAATAGTTTCAAAACGGAATATAGGTTTACGTCTAAAAATAGGTTTTAAATTTAGTAAAAGCGGGCAGTGGTCCGAATGAGTACGAGGGAGATGTTGAACATTTGCCTCCGGAAATAGTGATAACCAGTCATAATTTGCAACAATTCTATCTAGTCGTTCATGAATTCTATTTGCTATATTACGTTTATTAGACCAAGTGTATCGACTACCTCTGAACCCTAAATCCATTAATTGGCAATAATCTAGGCATCTAAGAAAATTATCACATCTAGTATTATTAATAGGGTTGCCCCCATACTTTTCATTTGCTCGAGTAACTTCATTAAAATCCCCACCAATTAGCCAAGGCAGACTTGTGTTATCATGAACTATTTTTAAATGTTCCCATAAACAATTTCTTGCAGATATATTATTTTTAGCATGAATAACAGTTAATAGCCAGGGAGAAGGGTGGGGTGTTACCTGGACTATAGAATGGATGGCTTCAGAGGTAACCTCGATTTGGTCTAGGTGTAGAATGTCTCCATGCCATAGCAGTGCGATTCCTCCGGATTGGCCTTGAGCGGGTGCCTCTGCTAAATGAGTGAAACCAAAATCCTCCTTCAGGTGATCATGGCACTGAACATGGGTTTCCAGTAGAGCCACTAGGGCTGGTTGATGGTAGTTGAAAAATGATCGAAAATTCCTCTTAAAATCTGGTGATTGAGCTCCGCGACAATTCCAAATGATGAACTGCATTTGATTAGGATGGGAGTGTGTGTGTGTTGGAGTCTGCTGGGGCTCCATTGTAGTGCTGCGCATTGAGGGAATCAGAACTATCCCGTACTTTCCCACCTCGGGATTGTTTGTAGTCGGATGTTGAAAGAGAAACTTTGAAGATCCTTGGGACACATTATTATCAGTTTTCTTGCATAGTGTTCTTTTAGGTCGTAATGTTTGTTGTTGTTGAGGAAGCATAAAATGGGTCGGGTTTCCCTGTTCTCCACCATATCTGCTCCCACTTCTAGTTGAGTTATGTCTTCGAGGCCGCTGAGAGGATCGTTCTGAAGGCGAACCGGAGTTAGTTGATAAGGCATTGCTTGTGCATGCAGGGGTGAGGAAATGTATAATGTTGCTCGTTGTTGTATCCATGGTACTATTGAGTTGGAGGGCATTTGGGGTGGATAGAAGGGGAGCTCCGTCGAAGTCTGCTGGTTGTAATACATCGGAGGTAAGGGTATGTATGGCTGGAGGTGCTGCATGGTGGATGGAGGGTGCATGGCCCATAGATATTGGCTGTATAGGTCTACCCCCATCCTCATACCCTTTGTTACTATCTGTGCCATGTCTACCGGATTTTGTATCACTAGTATCACTTCCTGGCCTTCTACTTCCATCATGAACGTCAAGGCGTGATCGTAAAGGCTCATCTCTAGCCAGGATTGGGGATACGTTTGCATGGGGGGGTACTGTGTGATGTATAGGGGTGGTAGGTATGTTTGTAGGTTGTTCCAGGGGTGGTTGTTGGATGGATTCATTGTGATGGGATGCCGGAGTAGAGGAGTATTGGAGTAAGCCCTGGTTCTCCTGTGTTGGTAGTTTAGCCCCAACTGATTCATGTGTTTTTGTATTAGTAGTAGTATTAATTACTTCTTTTCGTGTGTGAGTAGTATTAGGAACTGGAGGAGGTATTAATGGGTGCAATTCAGGCAAGGAAGATAAAGGGTTGGCCAGACATGGCGGTTGATTTGATATTGGCAATGATGGCTACGGATTAAGTTTGGTGAGTGAGTCTGGAGGTGTGGGTTCCAATGTCTGGGCTAGCGGAGGAAGGGAAGGTAATTGGTTTGGGCTTATGGTGGCAGCTAGTTTAGGGCCATCATTAGATTTGTCTGGGGAGTCCATAGAGTTTGCAATTGGGGCCTGGTAATTTTGATCATCTGAGCTGGCAGCCTCGTGTAGGGGTGATTTCACGTGGTGTCTAATGTCAGGTGATGGGGTAAACGTGGAGGAAGGGTAATCTGAGAGGTGGCTATTTGGGTGATTCAGCAAAGTATGGGTAATTTGGGCCAGGCTATTGGTGTGGGTTGATTGTTTGGTGTCATTATTTACGGACAGTACTGACGAAAGTATTGGGCATGTGCATGCGGTGGTAGTGTTGGGTCGTGAAAATTCATAGGCTTCCTCCGTATTAGCATTAAGGAGGTCTAACATGTCTTTGCCAAAATATTTTACAGGGGTAGATATGTCAATATTTGGAGCTGGGGATTTTGGGGAGGGGAGTGATTCGTTAGAAGACGTACCTATGGGGCCCATCCATTGCTGGGGTTGTGCTCCAATTTTCTTGGCTTGACGAGGTGGAAGAGAGTGTTGTAGTGATGGGTTGTCTTGAGAAACATAAGTTCCTTTACCTCTCGCTGGTCTGGAATTTTTGTGTC
Organism: Nicotiana attenuata; assembly: GCF_001879085.1. Taxonomy (NCBI): domain Eukaryota; kingdom Viridiplantae; phylum Streptophyta; class Magnoliopsida; order Solanales; family Solanaceae; genus Nicotiana; species Nicotiana attenuata. Next base: position 65,529 of record NW_017674073.1, on the reverse strand, counting down.
TACTTGAGAAAGACACTGCTTGCCATTCGTTAGTGGTGGAATGATTGGAGGATGAAGGAGTGTCAGGTGTTTGTGGGTTAGTGGAGGTTGGATTAATGTCATGGTGTAGGGTCGTAGTTTTAAGTGTTGAAGGGGAGGATTTTGGAGAGTTGTGTGAATAGGAGCATAAGGTATTTTTGTGGCCAATCTTCCGCATAGTGTACAAAGCATCGAGATTCCTTCATATAGGATTTGTTGGCGATGTGTACCTATATAAACATGAGATTTCACTGGTTTTTCGATGGGAACTTCAATACATATCCGTTCATACCGACCTCGTGTGGTCGACGATGTGCATGTATCTATTTTAAGTAGAGATCCAATCTTAGATCCAACTCTCTGTAATATATCAAAGTCGTAAAATTCAGTGGGTAGCTCAGGTAGACGTAGCCAAACTGCTGAATATGTGAGTTGTGCATTGGATGCAATAAACTTGGCTCCCATTTGCGAACGGATAAGAAGTGACTAAGGATGAACCAGGGCCATCCATGTAGTGTTTTGTACATATTTTCCTCGAGTTGGAATTTTATAAGGAAGAAGTCACAACCCAGATCTATAAGTGATATGTCTTCCGTAGGTTGCCATATCAGAAGCAGTTTACTTTTCAAAACTTGGTGTCCAATTGGACGACCAAATAGTTTTACTATGACGGAATACTTCCAAGGTGAGTAGAGTCTAGTTTTGTCTGTGGAGGTGAGGGGTATAAAACAGTCGTATTGTAGATCGTTTTCTGTTTCGTCAGATAAATCCAATGGTGGTGGTTGGTGTTGAAAGGCTTTGTTGTTAGTTTGAGGTAGCAGTATTTGGTTTAGAAGTGTTTTTTTGAAGGACGACTTTGCATTTGATGAGTGGTGTGGTGGAGAGTCTATGTGCATACTGCTTAGGTCGGGAGGTTCAGTAGGATAGGTAGTGATGGTTATGGTTGTAGGTTCCATGCTGATAATGGGTACGAAGAAGAAGAAGAAGAAAAGGATATTTGTTCGACGGAAGTAAATACAGGTCGATTGACTTAAAGTCAAACGAAAACAATTAATTACAAACAAATATAAATTCAAAAATTATTTTGGTTTCAGGAAAAATTAATCGTACTGAAATTAATTAATTTTTTTCCGATTAATATTATTTTGTATTAGCGGAAGGACTTATCTGTTCTGAAGAGTTGCTACATATAGATAGAAAGATCTTTTCATTTCCAAACAATGGCTTTCATATGACAAATAATATGCTTGTTATAGGAGTACTAATATGTTATCTCCAAAAGTAAGGCGACTCTGAGGAGAATTTTATATTATTAAATTGCGCGATCACTTAGAGCCCGTTAGGACATAATTTTTTTTCCTTTTTTCCAAAAAAAATTGACTTTTTTCCGAAATCAGCGTTTGTTCATAAAATTTTCAATTTTCACTTGAAGATGCATTTTGGAAATTTTCGAAAATTTGAAGAACTCCAAAAAACTGTTTTTCAAAATTTTCACTCCAATCACTCACAAAACTTCAAAAACAACCCAAAATTATATTCATGTCCAAACACAACTCTAAATTTCAAATAAAATTTCACTTGAAAATTTTTTTCACCCTATTTTGGAATTTTACAATTCTTATGTCCAAATGCCCACTTAGTGTAACAGCTTATTTTATTATAAATTATGCTGTATTTATTTACCATTGCATCTGATATTATCTTTTATCTTCTCATGCGGGGATCTGATAATATCTTTTTGAGTTAAGCACTCAATATTTTTGTAAATGAGTGGTGGGAAAGACTCGAAAACGGTAATTTTACTGTTCTGACCCCAAGTAAAAATTTGTGAACCCATGTACACGCATCATAGTGTCATATATTTGATTATTTCTAGCAGGTCTGTCCGCATTCGATCGACGATCAGTCTAAAGTGTAAGACTTACGCACACGAAAGAATTACTATAGTATAGCAAAATTATGTATCATGGTGGTGGAGTAACGAATAATTGATTAAACAATATTTTTTCCGTATCACGTGACAATGTACATGGCTAAAGAAGAGGACAAGTTCGAAATCTCATACGGTCAAGAGCAATCCCTAGAGGATTACAAATGTACTACTCCTTTTACATATGCATCCAATGCAATCTGTTTTTAGACCATAATTGGAAACCGTGATTAACTTAAAATAGGTTATAATTAGTGGAACACGGTACGGTCTTTTTCAGGCTAGCTGAACAAAGCAAAAGCTTTAGCTTTGAAAGCGAAATTACATTGTCACTATCTTTTTCAAGCACACAAAATCATCTCGTAACTCGTATCAAAAAGAATTATAGTAGAATTATAAGTATTTTTTCATCCTTAATCTAAGGTTTTTAATTCGAACTCATTAAAGTAGTCTTTGTTAGCAAATGTTTCACTCCAATATAAATTTTTCCGATACGAATTTAAATTTAGTCGAATACCAATACGAAATCGGGTATGAATAAATAAATAAATAAAAACTCGTATGTTTAATTGGTTGTTTTCCCGTCCCCTCTTCGAACCGGGGCCAACTTTAATTTTATCACGCCTACAAAGGCTGACGACGGCGGAGGGTTACCGGCGGATATGCCGCTGCGACGCTCCCTATTGGCTGCTTAAAGGCTGCCAATGGTACTGCCTAAGCAGGTCAGCTGTACAATGGTCTTAGTTTAGGGGTTGGGTTCTTTTTCCTGTTGAAGGGTTTTTTTGGGATAACGATACGTGTGCGGAGACTTATTTATGAATCTGTCCTGATTATTTTCATGCAAATGGCTGGGGCAAATCTCTGGAAAAGTGGATTCTTTCTTTCATATTTGGGCTGTTTCAAAAGTACTTCCAAAAGTTTGATTTAAAGATTTTGTTGATTTCCAAAGAGTAGGAAGGAAAAAATTTGAAGGGGGTCGAATTTAAATGCTTCTGTTTTTTTAGCTTTTGACCTACGTGAATTCAGCCTTACTGCTCACTGCTTTAATTACGACTATACAAATATTTATGTAAAAGGTAAAGAACTTTGCAGTTATCATAAAGTTTTGCATACATAAATGATGCAAGTGATTAGAGGAAAAAAGATTAAAACATCATCATTTCGTTGAAAAGAAATTTTAGAAACACATTGGCTAATTTTAATTTGCAATGACTTGTTTGGTCATGAAATACTGTAAATAGTAAAAGTCTTACTAATATTTAAACTTCAAATGAAATATTGATTTGAATAAGCATATTGTTTGACTCAAAAGATATTGGAATCTTTTTGAACAAACCAATTAAAGAGAATGAAGAGGTAAATCTTAGTCAAACCTAATAACCTCCAGATCCATAAGCGAATCAAGAAATAATGCATAAGATGAAATACGGGTGATCAATCTCATTGATATTGTCCATTTCCTCATTCATTAATCGATGAAGATCACTGTTTACAGAGGAGAGATGAGAGAGAGAAAAAAAGACCCCCCCCCCCCCCCTAATGAAAGACTCCTCCCCTATATATAGTTATGGAATCCTCACTATGGATCGATACACTTGCGCAGCACGCCCACTTTTGTCGTTCCCTGAGTATCGTTCCTTGTCATGGCGGGTATTGTGAGTACGGGGTTTTGGTGCAAACCATACCGTCTTCCACTATCTCGTCGCTTGGACGGGATCTCGGTTAGGCCGACTACAGCGGTCAGATTTTGACCAATATAGTTAGTCCCTCCGTCTACCGGGGTCGTCTCTTGTCGGGCCTGGTAGGCGGATCATGATTGTTATGTATCTAAGAGAAATCTGACTACCTACCCCTTGGGTATGGTCTTTAGATTCTAGCAATGTGACAGTGTTTTTTTGATATCCTCGAACCATTTTGGTCGTTTCAGAACCTGAACGTCGTCTGTCTTGAAGTGTTATTTATGGTTACCTGCCATTATGACACATGTTCCTAGGGGGTTGAACCGTTTCGTGCCTTATCAACCTCAATTGGCGACTCTTGGATTTCGTGCTCAAAAAAATTATGTCTCTTATAAATAGGACTGCACCATTCGATTTGACACATTCTTTGCCTTTGCTTAAGAAAACTTTGCGAATCCTCTTTCCTCCGATTTTTTATTTCCTTTAGTTGGCCAGGAATTTTCGTCTTTCCTTTTCTTTATCCTCTTGCTTTATCAAATTGATTCAAATGGCTGGCGATTCTTCTTGCGCTGACCTTTCTGCCCCAACTCCGGTGCCGGAAAATGATGTTCTGGCCACTGGAGGAGCAGAAGTGGTAGAAGATGAGGAGGTTCCGTCGGTGTTTGAGATCTTGCCTCGCCCTGGAAAAGCGTAGAGCGATTTTCACAGCTCCATCGGGGAGGAGCCAGAACCTGCTCTTCCGTCATAACTGAGGAGGGAATCGCAGATATGAAGGCTAGGTGGGGGATCCCTCGCCATGTTGAAATACTGCCGTCGGTAGGGGACGACATAGTCCATTTTGACCGCCCAGGGTATTGCGCGTTCTATGCCTACACTTTTATTGTCGGATACACGCTTACTCTCCCTCTCTTGGTGGTAGATTTCTGCCGCTTTTACGAGGTATGCCCAGCGCAGCTTTCACCGTACCTATACAAATTGTTCCTCATGATGCTTAAGTTTGCGGAGCTCGCTGGTGGTGAGATCACTTTGGGGCATATGCTCAATATTTTCGCCCCTCAACTCATTCGTGGCACGATGATTCACATGAGCCATCGAGGGTCGAAGAGTCTGGTGGTGAAGATGGACGACAGATGCAACCGTCGCTTATACGAGAATTACTTTTACGTGCGGACCGAACACCTTGTGTCGGATCCTACGAGGTTCCCTGAGAAATGGAACTTCGCCCGTAAGTTTCTATGCCTTTTGTCGGAATAATGTTCGACCGCTTTTTTTTGGGGTAATACTAAACTGTGTTTTTACAGCCGCGAAGCTACCTCCTGCACCTGTTGATGGTATCTGCGAGTGGGTGAGCGCCATCCTTCCTCATACGGCAGATGTCCGTACATGGTCGTCTTTCTATGAGAAATATGGACGCAAGCCCCTTACTGGTGAGTAATTGTCTTTGTTCGCTATTCCTTCTCCTTCTCTTTTTACTTGGTTTCTTATGTGATGTTTATCGATGCCAAGAAGAGTGCGGAGAGCGAGGGCTCCTCCATTAGCTTTTCGTCAACCTGCCTCATCCACTCGTCCTGCTTCGGCATATACTGTCCGACCTTCATCGAGGGCCGCTTCGATCGAATCTACGGCTACGACTATACACGCAGAGGTCACCCCTCGACCTGAGAGGTCAGCCCCTGTCACCTCCCTAGTGAGGGAATCTTCCCGTGCCGAGGAAAGGGAGGAGTCATCAAAGAGGCAGCGAGTGGAGTTCGCAACGGCTCCTTCAGCTGTGATATATTTAGAGGAAGACCTTCCCTTGACGGGATCTGAGGTAGGAGTCGATGCCGTTCCGCCTACAGAGGCGGTGCCGGCTGTTGTGTCCGACCCATCGATGAAAGTTCCTGCCGCTGGGATTAATCTGCCACCGGCCGTGGTGGGGGGTAAGGCTTCTGAGGCCGTTGCTATTACTTTGGACGGACCGTCGTCCTCGGTACCTGGTCGTGCTTCTTCCTCGGCCACAGGAACGGGAAAGGGTATCGTGGTCGACGACTACGAATCTGAGTCTGATCTTGATCTTGATGATGTTAGGATGTTTGAAGAGGGTCTTACCCGTTCGGTGGTTCAGGCGGGAGGGCCGTCCCATATTCTAGAGATTCCGTCGGACATCAACCTTTTGGGAGATACGGAGGACCTGGTGCCGCAGTTTGACCTCTTGTGCTCCGCTGCCAAGAGCGAGGCTCTTCGGAACGTTCCCAGTATTGATTTGATGCACGAAGTGGCCGCTATGGGCTTGAGGGTACGTTTCACTTTCCTTTTATGTTCCTTTCATTTTTCTTGCCGGCCTGGCCTTAGCCTGTTTTTTCGTTTTCCAGACGTACATGGTGGAGATTGAGAGTGCTCGCAGAGCTGATACTCGGGCCAAGATTTTCCTGACGATGCTGGGGAAATATCGGCGCTATCGCGATAAGTGCCGCGAGATGCACGAGCGGCTGAGGGCAAACCCTGATGCTCGATCCCTCGGCGAGGAGTTGGAGAAGAGGGACCAGCAACTGATGGAGGCTATCCGCAGGAGTAGTGTACTCGAGGAGCAACTTCGTGCCAAGGATGAAGAGCTTGAGCTGGGTAAAGGGGTTGCTGCAGAGTGCGAACATCTTCAGGAGAAGTTGAGGTCTATGCAATCAGAGATGGATAGGAACCTTATCATGGTCGAGGCGATAAGCGCGGAGTGGATGGGAAAGTTGACCGAGTTGGAGAGAAAAGTTGCCTGTTTGGAAAATATTGAGAGTGTTTGGTCATCGGCTTTGGCGAGGGCTGCGGCTTTAGAGAACACCATCCGCGTCCTCCAATCCGAGCAGGAATCGGAGATGGCGACGGCCATGCTGAGGGAAGCGAGGCTTGAGGAGCGCATTGGCGAGATCGACCGAGAGGCATCGACCCTAGCGGACCGGGTCGCTGCTCTTGAGGCCGGAAAGGAGCAACTGTTGGCTCAAGTTGAATCGTCCTCCGCCGCTGCTCCTCGTCATTTGCACGAGATTTGGGTTCATGCTGAAGCCCATCGGGACATCTAAAAGAATTTGTGGAAGGCGGGCAAACTTACTGAGGCCGCGTATGAAGGAGTATGGGCGAAGGCACGAGAGGCTCGTGTAAACTGTGGATATGACTCTGCAATGTCGGAAGCCGATGAGGTTGTGGGTGATGAGGGAGGATCTCCTGGAGATGGTGTCGAGTGAAAGAATTGCTATCTTTGTTTCTCTTCCTTTTTTTTAAATGTTGTTTGTTGTTCTTTTCTCGGACTCCGTTGATTTTAGCTATAGGTAGTTTGCGGTTGTTTGCGTAGTAGCATTGTATGAAGAGGATTTTTCATTGTTACACGCCTTCTATACTCTTTTTCCTGTTTTGCTCTTCGTAATGTTGATGCAAAGTAGATTTCTGCATGCTGACCTCCCGCTTCTTAGGGGACTTCAAGGTCGCTCGGTTTGAGTGGAGCCTTGATGACGGCTTTAGCTGACGGGACGGTGCTTTTCACCTCGTATCGAGGTGCTAATCTATCAACGTCCGAATGGTATCGGATTCTCTTTCTATCAGTGGCCTTAGCCGTAGGGATTTTATTTTCGAGCTTATATCAAAGTATCATCCCGTTGTGAGTCCCAGTTATCTTCGGCGATGGCTTTCGGTCTTAGGGGTATTATTTCGAATTCTTGTCGAAATGTTGATCTGTCGTTGTTCGATCGAGGTCGAACTCTTCTTTTTGGCGGAGGCCCTTGGCCTTAAAGGGTGTTATTTCGATCTTTCGTCGAAATGTTAACCCGTCGTTGTTCGATCGAAGTCTAACTCGTATCTTTTTGGCGGAGGCCTTTGGACTTAAGGGTGTTGTTTCGATCTTTCGTCGAAATATTAACCCGTCATTGTTCGATCGAAGTCGAACTCGTATCTTTTTGGCGGAGGCCTTTGGACTTAAAGGGTGTTATTTCGATCTTTCGTCGAAATATTAACCCGTCGATGTTCGATCAAGGTCGAACTCTTCTTTTTGGCGGAGGCCCTTGGCCTTAAGGGTGTTATTTCGATCTTTCGTCGAAATATTAACCCGTCGTTGTTCGATCGAGGTCGAACTCTTCTTTTTGGCGGAGGCCCTTGGCCTTAAAGGGTGTTATTTCGATCTTTCGTCGAAATATTAACCCGTCGTTGTTCGATCGAAGTCGAACTCGTATCTTTTTGGCGGAGGCCTTTGGCCTTAAGGGTGTTGTTTCGATCTTTCGTCGAAATATTAACCCGTCGTTGTTCGATCGAGGTCGAACTCTTCTTTTTGGCGGAGGCCTTTGGCCTTAAAGGGTGTTATTTCGATCTTTCGTCGAAATATTAACCCGTCATTGTTCGATCGAGGTCGAACTCTTCTTTTTGGCGGAGGCCTTTGGCCATAAAGGGTGTTATTTCGATCTTTCATCGAAATATTAACCCATCGTTGTTCGATCGAACTCTTCTTTTTGGCAGAGGCCCTTGGCCTTAAAGGGTGTTATTTCGATCTTTCGTCGAAATATTAACCCGTCGTTGTTCGATCGAAGTCGAACTCGTATCTTTGTCGATGGCCTTAGCCATTGGGACGTTACTTTCGAGTTAGCGTCGAAGCAGTATCCCGTCGTAATTCGAGTGAAGCCGAACTCGTTTCTTCGTCGATGGCCTTAGCCATTGGGATGTTACTTTCGAGTTGACGTCGTGATATCCCATCGCAGTTCGAGTGAAGTCGAACTCGTTTCTTCGTCCATGGCCTTAGCCATTGGGATGTTACTTTCGAGCTGGCGTCGTAGTATCCTGTCGCAGTTCAAGTGAAGTCGAACTCGTTTCTTCGTCAATGGCCTTAGCCATTGGGATGTTACTTTCGAGCTGGCGTCGGAGTAGTATCTCGTCGTAAGGGTGGCGCTCTATTCTGTTTGTTGGAGTATCGTGGATGCTAGTTTCGTTCATACATTGGAGATTTTGATTATATTCTTATAGGAAACATGTGCTGACTTTGTACATACAATGGAGATTTGGCTATCCATACCCAGTCCCTTCATTATTCGGCCTGGAGATCATGTTGATGGGCGGGGTGATGAACAACACTTCGGACTTCGAGACGTCTCCCTTGCCGCCTCATCAAAAACCTCACCGAGAAAACTCGATTGGGATAAAACCCGGGTGGGGGAGAAAGAGTACGACTTGGGAGGCGGCTCTTTTCAGAGGTGGAAGTATTTGAGATGGGCGACATTTTTCAAAAAACTCGGTTGTTTTCTTTCCGACGAACTGAGGTCCGTTGTCACAGCTGATCTCTTTAGGAATGTTGAAGCGGCATATTATATTTTTCCATATGAACGCGATAACTTCTTGCTCACATAGTTGAGTGTATGCACCTGCTTTCACCCACTTAGAAAGATAGCCAGTTAAAACCAAAAGGGAATGTACCTTACCTCGCCCTGCTGGGAGGGGTTCGACAATATCCATCCCTCACTTTATGAATGGCCATGGCGAAGTGACAGAATGCATGAGCTCCTGTTTGGTGTATTATATGGGCGTATTTTTGGCACTGCTCACATTTCCTGACGTAATCTGCGGCTTCTTTTTTCATGGTAGGCCAGTAGTATCCTGCGCGGATGAGGTATTTGATGAGAGCACGGTTTCCCGTATGGGCGCCGCAGTGCCCCTCGTGTGCTTCTTCTGCAAATGTGTTACGATACGGTTGCACCAGTCCCAAGTTAGGTTTATAGAATGTACCTCGACCTGGTCCGTCGAGGAACGGAGAAGGGTGACCACGTTTTCTTTGTTGATATTTCTGGTGGTTGTCGCTAGCTTGGCAAGACCATCTGCTTCGATATTTGCGCTCTGGCTATCTGATCGAGGCGGCATTCGTCAAATTCTGGTAGCGGTTTGTGAATTTCTGACTGGTACTTCTGTAGTCTCAGCTCTTTGATTTGGAAAGTCCCAGTGACCTAATTCGCCATGAGTTGAAAGTCATAATGGAGGACGAGTCGTTGAGTGCCATGTTTAAGGGCTAATTTCAACCCTGCAGCCAAGGCTTCATACTTGGCCTCGCCGTTAGTCATCTCGGGGAACCGTGTGGATTGGCGAATCACTCCGCCCGTAGGGACTTCGAGGACGAGTCCCAGTCAGTTTAATTTTGCTTGCGTCGGGGAGCGTGATATCGGAGAGCAGGAAACGCTGCTGCTTAGCTCGTACTCGTTTCATACACATTGGAGTTTTCCCGTCTAACCTTTTCGTTCTCCGGTTTTGAGATTTCAAATTGGCGGGTGGGACGATGAATTATGCTTTGACCTCGGGGGGGTTCCTCCCTGTCGGCCTGATGTTTAAGTCCTCAGGAAGGCTTTCTTGGGACATCTTTCGTTCGAAGTGTATTACTTCCAAGGCGTCGGGTTTGTCTGGTGGACGATATTTCAGTNGGGCTCCTCCTCGTCGGCCTGATGTTTAAGTCCCAAGTAAGGCTTTCTTGGGACACCTTTTTGGTGAGGGAGATGAGGTATCGTTCGAAGGGTATTACTTCCGAGGCGTCACGTTTGTCTGGTGGACGATATTTCAGTGGTTCCGTAATAATTTCCTATTCTTCAGTTGGGATGTTTCCTTGCTTGCTCGCCCATGTTGCGCTTACGTTCTTGTTTGGGAAATCAACAGAAGGTGGGTTAGGATGATATCCTCCTTATCCCGTTCAGATGAGTTGTTGAACGAAGGTGGATCGGTGGCGTTACTTGCTCTGCTTGGCGTTTCGATGGTTGACGATGATGGTGTTTTCTGAGTTTGGTAACCGTATTCGGTTATCTTTCCCTTCCTTTTTGTGCCTTGGTTCAATGCGGGCCAAGCTTGTTTTGACTGGTTCATGGGCTGTCCGGCATGCGGGGGATGATGTTGGTTGCAACTTTTGCTTGTATATAGCATCATGATCTAGGCAGGCGTGTGATATTCACTTACCGTTCCTCTCGGTGGGTGATCGTGTTTCCGGTTTTCGATCTGGAGGAGACTAGGAGGTTTTCACTAAGAAATCCCCACAGACGGCGCTAAATTGTTTGACTCAAAAGATATTGGAATCTTTTTGAACAAATCAATTAAAGAGAATGAAGAGGTAAATCTTAGTCAAACCTAATAACCTCCAGATCCATAAGCGAATCAGGAAATAATGCATAAGATGAAATGGGGGTGATCAATCTCATTGATATAGTTCATTTCCTCATTCATTAATCGATGAAGATCACTGTTTTTCGTCTTCCATGGGAAGACTCCTTTTCTAAGAAGATTACAGAGGAGAGATAAGAGAGAGAGAAAAAAGCCCCCCCGCCCCTTTTATGAAAGACTCCTCCCTTATATATAGTTATGGAATCCTCACTATGGATCGATACACTTACGCACCACGCCCACTTTTGTCGTTTCCTGAGTATCGTTCCTTATCATGGCGGGTATTGTGAGTACGGGGTTTTGGTGCAAACCATACCGTCTTCCACTATCTCGTCGCTTGGATGGGATCTCGGTTAGGCCGACTGCAGCGGTCAGATTTTGACCAATACACATATCAAATGAAATACTCCATTAGTTTTCGAGTTGTAACGCTTCAATTTCCTTTTTTTGAAATGAAATTTAATTTTAAACATAAGTTTGAGTATTTGTTTTTCAACTTCAACTTAGACATTGTGTAAAATTCTTACCTAGTCATCCTACAACCGTCTCCCCCCACAATTCAACACATGCGCCTACATTTATTTAAAGGTCATGCTATACCGTGGTCCATAATTTATGTTGAGTGTCAGAATTTTTTACTGTTGCGAGTGTTGGAATAAGTGTTTCAATAAATTTAAAACAATGTATTCGATATTTATGTATTTGCAAAAGACTCTTATTTTTCAAAGTAAATGAATATAAATTCATTCTTGATTTACTACATACGTTTTGGTTTTAGCAAATACATTGGATCTTCCAAATTCATGAATATATTCATGAACTTATTAAATAATAAACTTATATTTCAAGAGTCTTTAGCCTATAAATAGGGCTGATTTTCCTTGAAAAATACAAGCAATTCAAAAACTACTTTTCCCTTAAAATATTATAAGAGACATTGATCAAATGGTGAAATCATAGATTCAAGAATAGAAGAGCAACATTCTTGAATGCTACCTGTTGTGTGGCTTAGTTGAATTCCGGAGATAGAGTTGTTATTTATTCTTCTATTTGCTCGTGGAAGAGACTCCAACTATCTTCAAGAAACGTTTTCTCTACGCGCCTCTAAGCCAAGCAAGTTTATTTTCTAATATTGTTGTAATTCTTGTTCTAAGGACTTTGGGATACTCTTCAAGCTATTTATTTGGCAGAAGAGGCGAGCTCAAAGAAGTTTCTTGTTTCAAATTATATGGAATTCAAAATGATTGATGGCAAGTCAATAACTGATCAAGTGCAAGAATTCCAGTTTATAGCTAATAAAATTGCTATATCTGAAATTAATCTTGATGAAAACTTTCATGTCGGTGCTATTATTTCAAAACTTCCTCTGTCATGGAAAGAGTACATAATCAAAGTTTTACATAAGAAGGAAGATTTGACTCTTGAACAATTGTTGCAACATTTGCAAATTGAACAAGAGACGAGAAATCGTGACACTAATATTTTCAAGGAACCTGTCATGAAAGCTCATGTAATTGAAGAGAAAACAACCAAAAGGGAACCAGATAACAAGAAATTTACAAAGATAAAGAAAAGTAAAACTTTTAAGCGTACTAGTGCTAATTCTAAGTCAAGTGAGTGTTATCATTGTCATAAAATTGGTCACTATGCTCGTGATTGTAAAATTCTTAAAGTTGAAAAGAATAAAGGAAAAGTCAACAACAATAGAAATGATGAACTTGTAGCGATGGTCACAGAAGCATTTGTAGTAGAAGATCAAGTCGAATGGTGGATAGACTCCGGTGCAACTCGTCACATATCAGGTGATCGAAATAGTTTTAAGACCTATGAATTAGTGGGGGACGATAAAGCCATGTATATGTTGTAGGAAAAGGAACTGTTGAGTTGAAATTTACTTCCGGAAAGATGGTCAAGTTGAAAGACGTATTGCATGTTCCTGACATTCGGAAGAACTTGGTGTCAGGTACACTACTTTCGAATCATGGTTTTAACATAATTTTTGAGTCAGATAAATTTATTTTATCTAAGAATGGTATGTTTGTGGGAAAAGGCTATGCTACAAATGGCATGTTCAAACTCAATATTGATAATGAAAATATTTCTGCTTATATTATGGAGTCTCTGGCTTTATGGCATGAACGTCTTGGTCACGTGAATTTTAGATCCATTCAACTTATGGTAAATCGTGGATTAATTAAAATTTATGGAAAAGATCATATTGCTAAGTGTCTTACTTGTAGTAAGTGCAAGATAACAAAAAAGCCTTTTAAGTCAGTTCAAAGAAAATCCACACTTTTGGAATTAATTCACACTGATATTTGTGAGATGGATTGTTTGTCACGTAATGGAAAGAAATAATTTATTACTTTTATAGATTATTATTCAAGATATACATATATCTTTCCATTAAGAACAAAAGATGAGGCCTTTGAGACTCTCAAAACATATAAAGCAGAAGTTGAGAATAAATTGAGTTCGAAAATTAAATCAATTAGATTTGATAGAGGTGGAGAGTACTTGAGTTCAGATTTTATTAATTTTTGTGAAAGAGAAGGTATTGAGAAACAATTGACTATGTCCTACACACCACAACAAAATGGTATAGCTGAAAGAAAAAATAGGACTTTCATATAAATGGTTAATCCTATGCTTTATGGATCGGGTGTACCTGGAAATTTGTGGACCGAAGCTTTATTTTCAGCCTGTCATATTTTAAACCGAATTCCTTCCAATAAATTTAATACATCACCTTATGAACTTTGGAAGAATCGAAATTCAAATATTAATTATTTTAAAGTGTGGGGTTGTTTGACTCATGTTAAACTACTAGATCAACATATGGCTAAGGTTGGCTATAGAGGAATTGATTGTGTGTTTATTGGTTATTCGCTAACCAGTAAGGCTTATAGATTCTTAAATCTTGAAACTCCAAGTCCACACACAATTGTTGAATATGTACATGCTAACTTTTTTGAGCATATTTTTCCTAAGAAAGAAGGATCTCCAAACAAGATACGGGTTCTTCTACACCTCCTCTTAAAAGAAAAGTAGTTGAATCATTGGAAGAAAATCAACCAAGACGTAGTTCTAGATCAATTAAATCAAGAGATTTTGGACCTGATTTTCAAGTCTATTTGATAGAAAAAGATCCCGAAAGTTATGCTGAAGCAATGTCTTCAAATAATGCCACTTTTTTGGCGTGAAGATATTGAAGATGAAATGCATTCTATCATGTCAAATAACATGTGGATTTTATCGGATCTTCCTCCTGGATGTAAGCCTATTGGCTGCAAATGGGTTTTAAGGAAGAAATTGAAGTTTGATGGCACTTTAGATAAGTACAAAGCGCGTTTGGTGGCAAAAGGTTTTACTCAAATGAAAGATATTGATTATTTTGATACTTTTGCACCAGTAGCTCGGCTCACATCCATTCGGCTTTTAGTTGGTTTAGCAGCAATTCATGGATTGATAACTCATCAAATGGATGTGAAGACTGCATTTCTGAATGGAGATTTAGATGAAGAAGTTTACATGAAACAACCAGAAGGATTTGTCATTCCTGGTCAGGAACATAAAGTTTGTAAGCTTCTTAAATCTCTTTATGGATTAAAATAAGCTCCAAAGCAATGACATGAGAAATTTAAAAAAAAAACATGATTTCTAATGGCTATTTAATTAATGATATTGATATTTGCATATTTAGTAAATTTCAAGGATCTGGTGTTCTAATTTGTCTATATGTAGATGACATGTTGATATTTGGAACTGATATTGAAAGGGTCAAGGAAACGAAATCATTTCTTGCTTCTCAATTTGAAATAAAAGATCTTGGTGAAGCTGATGTGATTTTGGGCATTAAAATTGTAAGATCAGCTAATGGCTTGACTCTTACTCAATCAAGTTATATTGAGAAAGTTCTAAAGAGATTTAGTCATTTTGACGATAAGCCTGCTCCTACTCCATTTGATCCTAGGCATCAAACTAGTGCGTAACTGTAGTGATGGTGTTTATCAATTGACTTATTCTCAAATTGTTGGGAGTCTAATGTATGTCATGCATTGCACTATGCCAGATATTAGTTATGCAGTAGGAACCTTGAGCAAGTTCATTAGTAACCCCGCAGTTGAGCATTGTAATGCCTTAATTCGTGTTTTAAGGTACTTAAGGGGTACAATTAATGTTGGCCTTCATTATTCTACATTTCCAGTAGTTCTTGAAGGCTATAGTGATGCTACTTGAAATTCTGATCCGAATGACTCTAAGTCTATTACTGCTTGGATTTTCACTTTGGCTGGAGGAGCAATCTCTTGGAAATCAAAGAAGCAAACATGTATTACTCACTCAACAATGGAATAAGAATTTATAGCTATGTCTTCTGCTGGAGAAGAAGCTGATTGGCTTAGAAGTATTCTGGTAGATATTCCTCTATGGAGTAAGCAATGCCACCTTTGACTATCTATTGTGATAATAAAGCTGTTATATTTCGGTCTTCAAGTGATTGTTATAATGGCAAATCAAGACAAGTTCGTCTTAAACACAATCATGTGAGAAGATTATTGGAGGATGGCGTAATATCCCTTCAATATGTGAAATCCAGGTTTAATTTAGCAGATCCTTTATCTAAAGAATTAGGCAAAGAGTTGGTGGTAGAGACTTGTAAAGGAATGAGAATAAAACCTATTGTAAATTGATTGTACTTTATAGAAACCCTACCTAATGATATCATCTTAGGTTCAAAGGGACAAACAAGTAATGTTACAATAATTGAGTACATTAATAAAAATTTTATTTGCAGAAAATTTGTGATAGATGTGCATATTCCTACTGTAGAGGAGGATGAGATTTTATTCTCTTAATAAATCTATAAGATCGATTTCGGTTGGGGTGTGTAGGAACGCTCTTGATAGATTTACCGATACTTTGCTGTGAAGGAGGGTGAGATTAATTTCTCTTAATGAATTCATAGACTATTTGGTCGGAGTATGCAAAGTAACTCTTGATGAATTCACCGCTCTAAGTGCGAAATGGAGGCCGCTTCAATAATATTTTTTGACAGAAGAATCTTAAAGCACTTAGATAAAAGGATTCAGGACACATGGCCGTAAGGTGTCAAAGGATATCGATTTTCACCAGAAAAATAGTAATGTACGTAAGGTATTTTCTACTTCATTCAATGAACTACTTAGTTCAAGATTCGTTCACCAAGTAGTCAATGATTTAGAATGCCTTCACTAGCTAATGGTTCAAGTCCAAATGACACCATTATTGATGCATGTTAGTAGATTAATGTTTTAAAATTTTAAAATTTCTTGAAAAAAGTGGGGGATTGTTGGAATAAGTGTTTCAATAAATTTGAAACAATGTATTTGATAAATTAATGTATCTACAAAAGACTCTTTTTTCAAAGTGAATGAATGTAAATTCATTCTTGATTTACTACATACGTTTTGGTTTTAGCAAATGCATTTGATCTTCCAAATTTATGAATATATTCATGAACTTATTAAATAATAAACTTATCTTTGTAAATTTCTTTAGCCTATAGATAGGGTTGATTTTCTTTGAAAAATGCAAGCAATTCAAAAACTACTTTTCCCTAAAAATATTATAAGAGACATTGATCAAATGGTGAAATCATAGATTCAAGAATAGAAGAGCAACATTCTTGAATGCTACTTGTTGTGTGGCCTAGTTGAATCCCGGATATAGAGTTGTTATTTATTCTTCTGTTTGCTCGTGGAAGAGACTCCATGTATCTTCAAGAAACGATCTCTCTACGTGCCTCTAAGCCAAGCAAGTTTATTTTCTAATATTGTTGTAATTCTCGTTCTAACAGGGAGAGCATATTTGTACAGGAAAGAAGTTTGGGAGGTTGAAATTTACTATTCGTCCTCCCCAAATCAAGGTCGTAGCCTGCTTACATTTTGGTCCCGGCTTAGGGGATGTTCCCCTTCTAAGTGGGTCGGTCCCCGATATGTTAAAGGGCAAGTTATACAGTTAGCCGATTGGTCTAAAATAGTTACATTCACTAGGTAAATATACAATAAATATACATAAAATAATGTATATTATATATTAATACACGAAAAATATATTTTACTGGCTATTATTTTGAGGAGTGGCTGTACTAATTAGTTTTTCCTACGTTTGTTTTGTTTAATATTCTTATAGGGAGATAGAAGCAGGATGGACCATTAGCCCCTGCCCCTTCGGTAGAAATAAATTAAAAATTCAATCATATTAATTCTGAATTAATATTCTATCGGTCAAAATTTATCTCTAAAATGCTTAAGTCATGGTAGCATCAGTGAGGCGTTCACAAGCCGCCATGTGTCGAAGTGGTTCAGGGACCAATGAAGGTTGTGGTCGAAGAGTTAGCAAGAATTAATGTCGACGAGTCATCAAAGATCGAGGTCGAGGTCGAATACCTTTGACAGAGTTATACTGGCTAGTTTCAAGATAGGACATTAAAGAGAATATTCTAGTGGATATTCTCTGCACTTGTACTATTAGGGTTTCTAGGAACATGTTCCCTATAAATAGAAAGGGACACAATGATATGGGACATGAGATATTCATTTGTAAAGAACACATTGACTTTGCTAGAGAGAATCTGGTCTTATCACATATATACAAAAATAACCTTTGTAAGAGAGAACATTTGGTTTGTTCTTACCAAGATTCTTGCCTAGCATTTCCACCGGATCCAAGAACAACCCAAATGTTCAAAGGCCTATCAATCACTCCATATGGGTCAAAATATATCTTTAGAATATTTAAGCCAAGGTAATACTGGGGGATGCGTTCCCAGGTCAACGTTCATCGAAAAGATCTAAGAAGCGGTGAAGTCTGAGGTCGAAGAGTCAACGAGGACCAAGGCTGAGGTCGAGTACTTTTGACAGAGATGTAACGGCTAGTTTTAAGATAGGATATTAAATAGAATATTCTAGTGGATATTCTCTGCACTTGTGCTATTAGGATTTTTAGGAATCCCTATAAATGGAAAAAGACACCATTATAGGAGACATGTGATATTCAATCGTAAAAATATACTTTGACTTTAGAGAGAGATTCAGGTTTCATTACAAGCATACAAAGTACAAACATTACATTTTCACTAAGATTCTTGTCTACACTTTTCCACTAGATCTGAGGATAACTCAGATATTCAAAGGATTGTTCATCACTCATTATTGTTAGAGAGAACTTCACTAATTCCATTATTTAGTGGGCGTTTGGACATAAGAATTGTAAAATTCCGAATAAAAGTGAAAAAAATTTCAAGTGAAAGTGGCATTTAAAATTAGAGTTGTGTTTGGACGTGAATATAATTTTGGGTTGCTTTTGAATTTTTGTGAGTGATATGAGTGAAATTTTTGGAAAAAAGCTTTTTGAAGTTTTCCAATTTTCGAAAAATTCCAAAAATCATATTAAGTGAAATTCGAAATTTTAAGGCCAAACATTAATTTCGGAAAAAAGTAAATTTTTAATGAAGAAAAGTAAAAAAATATTCATGGCCAAACGGGCTCTTAATGTCTTCACTTATTAAGTTTCAACACAGAAAAGAAACGGACAAACAGCTTTATACAAGGACTTCTGTTAATAAGTTAATTACTACTGTAAAGTCTCGATCCATTATTGTAGCCAGCAGGGTTGCTGTCTCCACTTATGGTTTAGTAAAGATCACCACTCTGTAGTCTGTACTAATTTTTCAAAATTTTTACTAACTACTTATCAATGCTAATACTAATAATTTTCCTTTTTTGGTGAAATTTGAATTAGTGCATCCGTATAAATCAAGTGTTTTTTGGTAAACTATAATTTGGATCATTTTTTGATTTGTGCGTGTTATTCTTGGGCAAGGATCATGCTAATCTTTTCTGTTTCGTTCCAGTTTTACCTGATATCTTCAAATGGACTTAAAAATTCAAGTTGCAATAGATAGATTTCACATCAGAGAAGTTGAATGGAAGCTTGCTAGATTGATTCTCATTCCAAGTTGCAATCACTAGATTGTACACCAATAACTCATCAAAGATAATTATGCAACAAATCTTTATTATTGTTTACTAGTTATTATTCGATTATTGCAGCAAAAGTAGTCATAGAAGAGGTCAAACATTACATTATTACACACATATCTTCACATGCTCGATACGCATGATCTTTTCAGTCTGAAGGCAAAGTAAAAAAGAGGGAAAACTGTGTAGTCAAAATGACAGGGCGAGAAATGCTAATTTACCAATTCCATGTAAAAACACAACACTCAAAATGTAAATTCAGTGCGTTTCTATACAAACTGGTGTAAATTTGGATTTGTATCAGTAAGAATTTGATTCCATTCATTTATATTTCCTTGCTAAGAAAGCAAGCAATTGCCAATTTTCTCTTTCCTTGAGAAAACAAAAACATGATGATCTCTTTCTTGAAAATAGTTTCTCTAATGTTATTCATTGGAATGTCTCTCATATCCACTTCTCTTGTTTTATTCCAATGCGATCCTACTTCTTTTGGAAATTATAATTTTTTAACTTTTACTCCCTATTTCCAAGCCAATCACTTTCTGTCCCCTGCTTTATCAACTTCAGATTTTAAGCACTCCCTTTTTATATTACCCATTTCCCCTACTCAAACACGCGGTGTAATGGATTCTCACGCGCTACTAAAGAGCGTGAATGGGAGATGAAAAATCCCCAACTTTAGCTGTCAAAATAATAAGTAACCACTTTGGGAAATGGTAGTACGGGTGACGGCCGCTGCGACTACTTTTTTATTTTCTACAGTAATTAACTAACGTCGTTTCACCGCCGTTTACTATACTCGTAGTACTATAGCTTTTCTTTCTCTCTCTTAATACGAGACTGGTTTCTGATACTGCAACCACCATAGCTACTTTCTCTGTCTTCATAAAAAACACACACACACACACACTCTACTGGGTGTGGGTTTGGGCGAGTGACTGCTGACATTAAAAACACAGACACACACTTGGCATTTCAATATTCACTCTCTCACTTCACGCCAAATGCCTGCTTCTGCTACTCTTCTGCATTTGCTCTGCTTTTCTCTTCTCTCTCTTTCACATAACACACATTCTTATTACTCTAGCAAGCTAGCTCATCTTCTTCTCCGGTCATATTTGCTTTGATCTTCGTTGTACTGAAGATGAAATTCCGGTCGCGCTCAGTACTGTGGTCTATATTGCTTCTTTTACCGATCGTTTCATCTCTGAACGAAGAAGGTAACGAATACAGCAGTGTTGCCTCGGGGTCAATGTGTAATACTGTTTCTATCGCGTTGGATTCTCAAACTTACTAGTGTTTCCTTTTGTATTTTCTTCGTTTTTTTCCTTTTCAACATCTGGAGTTTTTTTTTCTAGCTCCTCTGCTTCGCTCTGTTGTAGTGTTGGGAAATACGAAGCTTATCATCGAAATTTTATTTCTACTTTACGTTTCTTATGTAACATTCCTTGTTGTTTAACTCTGATAAAAAAAAGTTCCGAGTTATTTAACTTTACAGACGCCAGCTTTTAGTATCTACCTACTAATTTGATAAATGCTAAATATACTTTCTCTAACTATTTGGGTAGGCAAAGCTCTGATGTCGATCAAGGAATCGTTTAGCAACGTCGCAAACGTGTTGCTAGATTGGGATGATGTTCACAATGAGGATTTTTGCTCGTGGCGAGGCGTGTTGTGTGGCAATTTCTCCATGTCCGTTGTTGCTCTGTATGTTCTCCATCCTTGTCTCCTAACCGGAGCAACAGTAGCTGGATTCTGATGAGCTCCTAGCTGTAGTATTACCACTTTATTATTATAGTAGTTTGAAAATATATGATTCTTAGCTGAATTTGCTTTCTTTGTTGGCTGAAGGAATCTGTCAAATCTGAACTTAGGCGGGGAAATTTCACCAGCCATTGGAGATTTGAAAAATCTGCAATCTATGTATGGTTCATTTTCTCTTTTAGTATTTAATTGTTCTTTGTCCATTGCTGGATATTCATCGTCCATGCTGATGTGTAATATTTCAATGAAATTGACAGAGACCTCCAGGGAAATAAATTAACTGGTCAAATCCCTGATGAGATTGGCAACTGCATTTCTCTCATCTTTCTGTAAACAATTTTCACCCTGTTGCTTTTGATTTTTTTTTTATCAGTTTTGTAATGCTCACACTGGGTTTTCATGAAATGGTTGCTATGTTCTGCAGTGATTTGTCTGATAACTTGCTCTTTGGAGATATACCTTTCTCAATTTCTAAGCTCAAACAGCTAGAGTTATTGTGAGTTGTATAACCACATTATCTTGATGTTTTCTGACAACTAGTTAAAATTTTGTTATGATGAATAAATTAAATTCACACCTGATGAACTCCCCGTGGTGTGCAGGAACTTGAAAAACAACCAGTTGACTGGTCCAATCCCATCCACACTTACCCAAATCCCTAACCTAAAGACACTGTGAGATCACTTGATATAGTTTCGTCTCTTTTGAAATATTTTGACAATAGCAATGATTAACAGATGATTTTCTTAATTGATAAAGTGATCTAGCTCGAAACCAGCTCATTGGTGAGATACCAAGGTTGATCTATTGGAATGAAGTTCTGCAATATCTGTGAGTACATTCTTTTGGTGTTTGAAGATCCTTTTTAAGTTGTGAAATTTACAATGTTTCTGTTCCTTCTGTTTTGCAGTGGATTAAGAGGCAACTTGTTGACAGGAACACTGTCCCCTGATATGTGCCAGTTGACCGGCTTGTGGTTCTTGTATGTGCTCTGCTATAGTTTCTACATAATGTTTTGTCGTCCCCCTGGTGTTATATCTCTATTATAATTCTGACTTCACAAGTTTCATATTGTTTCAGTGATGTGCGGGGCAATAACCTCAGCGGAACAATTCCAGATAATATTGGAAATTGTACAAGCTTTGAGATACTGTCAGTCTCCTTTCCTTGCCCTTATTATGTGATACTAAAACTTTTCTGCTACTGCTCCTCAATGCTAACAAAATTGTTTTTTCTCAAATTTCAGGGATATCTCTTACAATCAAATTACTGGAGAGATTCCCTACAATATTGGGTTTTTACAAGTGGCCACCTTGTTAGTGAACTTTGCTTTAAGTGATTTTTAGCTGTTGTTTCTACCTTGTCTATTCTGTTTTCGGGTTCATTTCTGTGAATAAATAAGATTGTGGTCCTTTCAACAGGTCTTTGCAAGGAAATAGGCTGACTGGTAAGATTCCGGAAGTGATTGGTCTAATGCAAGCCCTTGCTGTATTGTGAGTATTCATACTACTACATAAATTCTTTTTTATCAACTCCAATCTCAGTAGTTACCGCTTATAAGTCAAAATCTTGCATGACATCAACTCTTCTGTAGGGACTTGAGTGAAAATGAGTTAGTAGGACCGATTCCTCCAATCTTTGGCAATTTATCCTACACTGGGAAGCTGTAAGTTCACCTCCATTTGAATGCATATATTTTTGCGTTTGACTAGATTTGTTTGATTCACTTTTACATTCAACAGGTACCTGCATGGGAACAAACTTACTGGGCCGATACCAGCAGAGCTGGGAAATATGTCTAAACTTAGTTACTTGTAAGTGGTTTTGTTAGCATACATTGTGCAGACGCTATATGTTGCTTCATGCATTAATCTATCTTATTTACAGGCAATTAAATGACAATCAGCTAGTTGGTCAAATTCCTCCTGAACTTGGCAAACTGGATCAGTTATTTGAATTGTGAGCCTTTTACTCTAGTTGCAGTATAATTCATATTCTGCTTTTCTTTGAATATCAGTTTCTTAGCTTTCTTTTACCAGAAATCTTGCAAATAACAAGTTGGAGGGACCAATTCCTGAAAATATCAGCTCTTGCACAGCATTGAATCAATTGTAAGGCTTTGCTTATATTTTTGAATGTTTTCTCCTTCGCCATTCTCTTCATACTGATTCTAATAATAATTCTTTTTCAGTAATGTTCATGGTAACAATTTAAACGGGTCCATTCCTGCCGGGTTCAAGAATCTAGAGAGCCTGACATACCTGTATGTTGTAGTTATGTTTCAGCCTTTTGGTTGGTAGTCATGATAATGGTTTGAGTTCTGTTGATATGATAAAACACATGTTGATGTACCTTGCAGAAATCTCTCATTAAATAAATTTAAAGGTCACATACCTTCTGCACTTGGGCGAATCATCAACCTTGATACATTGTGAGTTCTTGACTGTCAGTGTCTTAATTTCGTAATTCAAGTGACTCCTTATACTAACACTTGTATGTCTTTAGGGATCTGTCTAACAATGAGTTCTCTGGGTCTGTCCCTGGTTCTATTGGAGATTTGGAGCATCTTCTAACATTGTGAGATATTAGCCATTTAGATGTTGCAGAAGTTTATATTATCTTGTGACTTGAATATAATCAATGTCATTGCACCTTGTAGGAATCTTAGCAGCAATCGTCTTAACGGACAGATTCCTGTAGAATTTGGCAATCTGAAAAGTATACAGACCCTGTGAGTTTCTGCAGAGAGCTTTGGTTATAGTGCCTACAATACATGGATCTTTTAGTATACTGATCTTCTTGTGCTGAGACTGGTTTTTATACTTGCAGTGATTTGTCATGCAACAAGATCTCTGGTGGAATCCCAAAAGAACTAGGGCAGTTGCAGACCTTGATCACTCTGTAAGCAGATTTAGTTTTTCTCAAGTGCATTGATGTAGAGTTTAATTAGCTTGTCTTCAATATCAGGACCAGTTCTTACGCACTTATTGTTTCGGTTGTATTTTCTAGTACATTGACAGCTAACGATCTTAGTGGAGTAATCCCCGACCAATTGACCAATTGTTTCAGCCTAACTAGTCTGTGAGTTCATCTCTTTTTCTTTCCTTCATACACATTCTGAATCTTGTTGGAGTTACTTATCCATGCCTTTCTCCATCAGGAATATTTCCTACAACAATTTCAGTGGTGTTGTTCCTCTTTCACGAAATTTCTCGCGGTTCACGCCTGACAGGTATTCTTTTGTACAGAAATTAGCTTGTTTCATTACACACTCATTTGCACTAGTGAACGACCCCCTTATTGCAACCATCAGCTTTGTGGGGAACCCATTACTTTGTGGTGACTGGAGAGGTTCAATATGTGACCCCTATGCACCAAAGTCAAAAGGTATGCTTCATTTTTGTGCATTAGAGTCCAAATCTTTTGGTATTGTACTATCATGTGCTTCGAAATGACTTGTGATCTTTTCATTGCAGCCTTGTTCTCCAGAACAGCTGTTGTTTGCACAGCGTTGGGTTTAATAGCTCTTTTATCCATGGTTATAGTTGCTGTGTACAAGTCCAATCAACCACATCAGTTTCTGAAGGGGTCTAAAAGTAATCAAGGTTGAAATTATTTGATGGCTTTTTTATTCTTTTGTACTTCAAAAATTTCAAGTTTTAATGTTAACCTTTTCCCTTTTCCTTCTAATAACTTAGGTTCTCCCAAACTTGTGGTTCTCCACATGGATATGGCAATCCATACATATGATGACATTATGCGGATTACAGAGAACTTGAGTGAGAAATTCATAATAGGATATGGTGCTTCCAGCACTGTATATAAATGTGTTTTGAAAAATTCCCGACCAATTGCTGTCAAGCGACTGTACACTCATCCGCACAGCTTGCGTGAGTTTGAGACTGAACTGGAGACAATTGGAAGCATCAGGCACAGAAACCTTGTTAGCTTGCATGGTTACTCACTTTCTCCTCATGGGAATCTCCTTTTTTATGACTACATGGAGAATGGTTCACTCTGGGATCTTCTGCATGGTTAGTAGCCTCCTATTCTTATCTTTTATGAAACATATTCGTGCTATACTGATGATTAATTAGTTAATGTTTATTACTGTTGTTTCTTCCCTGTTGGAGAATGACGCTCTAGATCTGTATAGAATTGGAAATGGCTAATCATTAACTGAATCTATGTCATAGGGCCATCCAAAAAGGTGAAGCTTGATTGGGAAACACGCTTGAAAATTGCTGTTGGAGCTGCTCAAGGTCTTGCTTATCTTCACCATGATTGCAACCAAAGAATCATCCACAGAGATGTGAAATCTTCAAACATTCTACTGGATGAAAATTTTGAGGCTCATCTCTCTGATTTTGGGATTGCAAAATGCATCCCTACTGCAAAAACTCATGCATCAACTTTTGTCTTGGGCACCATAGGCTACATTGACCCTGAGTATGCAAGAACATCCAGGTTAACTGAAAAGTCAGATGTCTACAGCTTTGGCATTGTTCTCCTAGAGCTTTTGACAGGAAAAAAACCTGTTCATAATGACTTAAACTTGCATCAGCTGGTATTATTCTCCACTAATTGCTCTAGTTTTTTACTTGGATAGGATTTCACTCCTATTACATTAGCCTTGGCTAATTTAATTTGTGTTGCAGATATTGTCAAAGGCGGATAATAACACCGTGATGGAGGCTGTAGATCCCGAAGTATCTGTTACATGCATGGATTTAACGCATGTGAGGAAGACTTTTCAGCTTGCGTTGCTGTGCACAAAGAGATTCCCGTGTGAGAGGCCAACGATGCATGAGGTTGCTAGGGTACTTGTTTCCTTGCTTCCTCCCCCACCAACCAAACCTTGTTTAGACCCTCCCAAATCCATTGATTATACAAAGTTTGTTCTTGGGAAAGGGCTACCACAAGCCCAGCAAAACGACAATTCCTCCGATGCACAGTGGCTCGTTAGATTTCGAGAAGCTATATCCAAAAACACCTTTTGACATGGGTTGACTGATATAACTTAATATCCATCAAAGATGATGAATCTTGAAAAGATGCTGGCCAAAGTTCTTTTGATGCTAGAGATTTCACATATCAGATGTTTAGGCACACGGTATGGTTAAGGTTATTTCACATTTGTTTGTAGATTAAATGTTTTATGGTGGGTGAGATACAGAATAGGTCAGATATAGCCCAGTAAAGTTGTTAATTCTGTACAATCTATTTTGAGATCTATTTCCATCTGGGACTTGTGTTTTTGTCCATGTAGAGGAGTGCAAAGAGCGCTAGTTATCACATTAAATTAAGCAGTCTAGTTTTGCATCTGCCGTCATATTTTGGTTTCACTGCCTCTTTACATCTTTTTGCTTTCATGAATGGTAAACCGAAAAAAATTGGTAGTATAGTATGTTCTATTAGAGTCTGTTTGGAAAGCCACCCTGTAATTGGAATTGGTGTAATTATTAGGGTAGTAATTACACAGCCTAACCTGTTTGTTTGACATGGTGTAATTATAGTGTAATTACTGTTTGGTTGCACAAGTGTAATTATACAGTTAGATTTAATTTAATTAAATTAAGTAATTATCAAAACTTAAAAATTAATATAATAAATATATGCCTATAAATCTTTATAAGTATAAATAATATTATATTTGGTATTTAAGGTGTATATTTTTTCGTAAATATACATTAATTAGTAATCATATATTTATAACTAATATTGTAAAAATAATTTATATACTATATTTTTTAAATTAATAATATTTAGTTTAGATACTTACAAAAACTAAAAATATACGTTTTGTAATAACATCACGGAATTCATGTTTGATAAAATAAATTAATATTTATAAATATAGTGTCATAAACTAATCTATCAATTCTAACTAAAAAATGGACAACATGGAATATGAGCCAAAACTACTAAAACAAGTAATTTGGAACCATGAATATAACACAATTTCAATATTCAAAAAAAAATAAAATAGTTTTACATATGTCAAATTCCAACGTAATAATAGTAAGTTCCACTGCAACTTAAGATTAGAAAACATGGTAAGTTTATAACCACATTCAACAACGAAATTTCACTTTAAGTGCATCACTCATTATATGCCAAGTTTATTAATGACCCATTATTTCTAATATTGGGAGGTGTAGTTTCAGAAATAGAATAAGAAAAAAAAATATAAGCAATTACATAGAATCACAAGAAGTAAAGATAGAGAAATAAAAGATAAATAATGTACAAAGAAAAATATATTTTAAAATTTTAAAAGAAATTAAAAAGTAAAATAAAATTAAAAAAATTAAAATAATAGAAATAAAAAATTATAAAGAAAATAAATTAAAATAAAAACAAAAAGGAAAGAAACTAAAAAGCAACCTTGTAATTACGTAGTGTAATTACCACCAATTCTCACCTCCCCCTTGAGAATTGGAGAGTGTAATTACACCCCTCAAATTACACCCAATTCCATGCTGACCAAATAATTACTAAGCCAAACATGCCAAACTGTGTAATTACACCCAATTACACCCAAATCCATTTCCAAGGTGACTTTCCAAACAGGCTCTTAACGAGCCAAAGATAAGTAGAAAATATTTAAGTGGTATTATTCGTTAGATCTGCCTATTTCAAATGAAGACAAATAGAACTTTTTTCCTTCGGAGTGGAGGTATTCTTTAAGGAGAAATCAAACAGTTATTCAATGAAAGGATAAACTGTTATATCACAAACAGGCAGTTTCTTAAAAGTAGCGGCGTACATAGGTCGGGTTGGTTTGAATTTTGCAATTATCAAACCAAATTAATTGTGTCGGGTTATTAAATCTAAAGACCAAATCAAACCAATAAAACTTGGGTTTTTCAGTCTTGGTTTTTCTCGGGTTTTCGGGTTATTTGGGTTTTTTCGATTTTTTTTCTTCCGTAAAATCTTTGTAGCACAAAACATATAACTTGTGCTCAAAATATTTCTTTAATCCCAGTAAGATACAACTATATAAGGTGTTTTTCAAGAAAATAATATAAAATATGAGATGTGTCATGGCATTATCCTAAAATATTCAACAATAAGAACAATAAAATTATGTAATAGTATAATATTGCTAATTAAGAAGCCATAATAAAAATAAGCATAATCTAAAAGTACTAAGTAATGCTAAAATAAGTAGACTAATAAGGGAGTATTAATTACATGACTAATAGCTAAATAAAAAATAAAAATAGGTTATGCATTTTTATCTAAATTATTGCAAAACAAAATAGATATTCAATACATTGCCGTTCGTAGTATTGAGTTGAATGTCTTTGTTAGCATTAATATTGATTTGATTTTGGTTTGGGCTTTTGTTAGCATTATTTAAGTTACTAATATTAATGGCTATAAAACTTATTGGAACATTCAAAAGTTCTAAGTCCAACCTTGAAATAATAACTTAAAAGATAAAATTATGAAAAGTTTAAGAAATATTTATAAATCACATCACAATAAGTATATTCAAATATTAAATATATCTAAAACTTCTATATATGTAATGTCGGGTTGATTTGGTTTCGGTTTGACTTTCTTTAGTTAAAACCAAACCAAACCAATTATGGCCGTTTTTTTTTTCAAACACCAAGCCAAATCAAACCAAACCATAGTTGGGTTTTTTTTTCCCGGTAAGACTCGAATTATCGGGTTGGTGCGGTTTGTCGGTTTTCTTTGTACACCCCTACTTAAAAGGATAAACTCTTGCTTCCTCACCTTGAGCAGTGCAGTTATTAGTTTCTTAAATTCTAAAAAAAAGTAGTTGCTCTTTGTCTTAAGGAGTGGAATAAACACGTTCAATACAGTGGATAAGAAGCGTAATTGCACCAGGCGATCACTAACGCGGAGGAAGGTAACAGGCAAAACAGACCACTGCCTTGCCATACCTAGCCACTTTCCGCTGTCATTTCAACACTATCTCATTCCTTTACAACTTGAACCTTCAGCTGCAGAAAGCCGAGAGTTTGTGAAGCCAACTCATGGTGCACAATCTCATGTATGCTGTCTGTTATGTATAGCCTTCAAAGACACGATGAAGTCCAATTGGACTTTGCATATCTTGAAGGGCTTTGTGGAATGAAAATTTGGATGCACTCCCTGTAATTAACAAATAGACGGAGAAAAGGATGTTGACACCACGAATTGTTCCTAGGTAATGGAAGCTGCAGAGTGAAGGAGGATTTAAGTAACGGACAGAAGCAGTCTTTCCCTCTGTGCAACTTCATTTGAACTGTTGAGTTGTATACATTTATGTATTGGGTAGTTAAAAAGACTGCAATCCCCATCCTAGCACATGTACCTTGTAGATGTACATAACAGACCAAAAGGAATACACTATATTTGACTTGCTGTACAGTGCTAGCCACAAAATTTTGGTGTTGCAAGTGTGGAGGACAGTCTTTTATTTCCTATAACTAAAGACAAATATTTCCAAATAACTCCCGGAATTAGGAGGATCTACCTTCCATGAAACAGAGGTCTCTGCAAGTGGGGGAACCATTTTAGATCCAAGCAACAACTTGCACTAATTCAACAACCGCAAATGTTAACCGCTAGATTCTCATCGGATTCCCAAGCTCCTGAGAGATCAATGTGCAAGTTAGACGCAAAGATTAACACAAAAAACAAGACAAACACTAAGGTAGCAGGTTAGCAATAATAATCTCTAGGTTGTCTTTTTCTATTTTTCTTTTGTGATATGAGACCTTTTTCTTTCTGGTTCAGGCCTCGAATCCTTTATCAGCAAACAAAGGCTAAAAACTGAAACAACAAAGTATGTCGCCATGGAAGTGACAAGGCATGTGTAGATGCAATTGCCAGATTAACGTCAAGTGAGGTGCATCAAAGACGAGGACGGTCGAGTATTGATGGAAGAGGCCAAGATTAGGCAAAGATGGCAGTCGTACTTTCATAAACTTCTGAATGAAGAGGGGGATGGAAACATCGTGTTAGGGCAAATGGGGCACTCCGAGAGTCACCGACACTTTAGGCATTGTAGGCGCATTAAGGTTGAGGAGGTCGTGGGTGCGATGGATAAGATGAGTCGGGGCAAAGCGACCGGACCAGACGAGATTTCAGTAGAGTTTTGGAGATATGCGGGTAGAGCAGGCTTAGAGTGGCTGACTGGGTTGTTTAATGTTATCTTCAGGACAAAGAGGATGCCTGATGAGTGACGGTGGAGTACAATGGTTCCGGTGTACAAGAACAAAGGGGATATCCAGAATTGTAATAACTATACGGGTATCAAGTTACTAAGTCATACCATGAAAGTTTGGGAGAGGGTGGTGGAAGGGAGGATAAGGAGGGCGGTGTCTATCGGAAAACCATTTTGGGTTCATGCCGGGTCGTTCTACTACGGAGGCTATCCACCTTATCAGGAGGTTGGTGGGACTATACAGGGATAGGAAGAGGGATTTGCATATGGTGTTTATTGACCTAGAGAAGGCCTATGACAAGGTACCCAGGGACGTCCTTTGGAGGTGTCTGGATGTGAAAGGTGTGCCGGTGGCTTACAATAGGGCGATAAAGGATATGTATGATGGAGCTATGACTCGGGTTAGGACTGTGGGAGGTGACTCAGAGCCTTTTCCGGTGGTTATGGGGTTACACCAAGGATCTGCGCTCAGCCCGTTCTTATTTGCTTTGGCGATGGACGCACTGATACACCATATCCAAGGAGAGGTGCCATGGTGTATGTTGTTCGCTGATGATATAGTTCTGATTGATGAGACGCGAGGCGGCGTTAATGGGAGACTTGAGGTATGGAGGCAGGCCCTGGAATCTAAAGGTTTCAAGTTGAGTATGACTAAGACAGAATATGTGGAATGTAAGTTCAGCGACATGACAGGGGAAGCGGATGTGGAAGTCAGGCTTGACTCACAAGTCATCCTCAAGAGAGAAAGTTTTAAGTACTTAGGGTCAATTATCCAGGGAGATTGGGGAGATCGACGGGGATGTTACGCACCGTATTGGGGTGGAATGGATGAAATGGAGGTTAGCGTCTGGAGTCCTGTGTGACAAGAATGTGCCACCGAAACTCAAAGGTAAGTTCTATAGAGCGGTGATTAGACCGGGCATGTTGTATGGAGCTGAGTGTTGGCCAGTCAATAATTCACATATCCAGAAGATGAAAGTAGCAGAAATGAGGATGTTGAGATGGATGTGTGGGCACACTAGGCTGGATAAGATTAGGAATGAAGATATTCGGGAGAGGGTGGGCGTGGCTCCCGCGGACGACAAGATGTAGGAAACGCGACTTAGATGGTTCGGACACGTGCGAAGGAGAAGCCTAGATGCACCGGTTAGGAGGTCAGAGCGGTTGACTTTGGCAGGTACGAGAAGAGGCAGAGGGCGGCCTAAGAAGTATTGGGGCGAGGTGATCAGTCAGGACATGGGGCAGCTTCAGATTTCCGAGGACATGGCTCTTGATAGGAACATGTGGAGGTCGAGCATTAGGGTGGTAGGCTAGAGGGTAGTCGAGCTAGGGAGTAGTCCAGAGTTCTTCCCTTTTTGTACCGAGTAGTCTGATAGAGTTTTGTTTAGGTTTGTGAGCGGTCTATGTTGTGTTCACATTGTTGTTTTGCATAGTTTTGTGTTATTGTCCTTTCACTTATTCATTGTTGTTATTTTCTTTCTGGCATCTTTTGTTGTTACATGCCTTTTCTTTTGTTTATTTTCTGATATTATTGTCTCTTCTGTTGAGCCGAGAGTCTCCCGGAAACGGCCTCTCTACCCTCTCCGGGGTAGGGGTAAGGTCCGCGTACACTCTACTCTCCCCAGACCCCACTAGTGGGATTTTACTGGGTATGTTGTTGTTGTTGTTTTCAAACAAATGGCAAGCTGGGATGGGTTTAAATTTTAAAGGACGGAAAAGTCAATATTATAGAATATCATTTGATAAAACAAGAGATAAAAATAGTACTGACTAACACTTCAAGGGTTTCATGAATTTTAACCAAAGGGAATTAAACGGTGTAAAGCAATAGTTTCTAATTCCAAGTCCATAACTTTAAGACTATGGTGGCACAAGGCCTCAAAGGATCCAGCGATATGTAAGCATCCTTTTATTAACTCTAAAAGTAAACAAAAGCTCTAGTTCTATCTTGATAAGAAGTGCTTCTGTGGACTTTCTGTTTTCCTATTTATGAAACTCAAGCAATAGGATACCTGTTCATGCTGAACTGGTACCCAATCCTGGGAGTGCCCCTCTCTGCTGCACACTGATTTGGCTTTCCAACACATCTCTGTATAATTGAAATGTCAATTAGAAGAAGTTGCAGTCAACAGTTAAAAGAATCTAGCATCTTTCTATTCTTCATACCCGAGTTTTGAGCTGCAAACAATTTGGAGCGTTCTCTTTTAACTCCTACATAAGAAAAGTGGGTATTAGAAGTAATTCATCTGCATAATCAAAAAAAGTCCTCCCTAAGAAACTTTAGCCTCACCTTTGCTGAGGGATTCTTTTTCGGGTGGGACACTTCACTTGTTTTCTTCTCAGATCTAAGGGATAACTAGGATTAAAAATGAAACAAGATTAGAGTCTTTTGGGTGAGACATGAGTAAGTTGCGAAATATATAAAAGTCCGATACATTCAGTCTACTGTGTTATTGGTAGTACACACCCTCAGAGGAATTCAATATGGCCTGCATAATCATTTGAAACTAGTACCTTATTAAACAGTTCAATTGGTGGATGCACTGAAAGTTTCTCATCAAATATGGATCTAGAGTCCTGTCATATAAGGATACATTAACCTTTAATAAGAGGAAACAAGGAAAGAACCAAAAGAGGACAAGACACATTTAATGGAAAGTCTAGCAAAAGCATATGACATGTGTTACCATTGAGTATGCACTTTCTTGTCCAATGTCTTCACCTATGCCATTATCTTCCTTACTTGGAAAGATCTGTATAAAGACATGATCTTTAAGCATATAGCATGTAGTCAAAAGTCGAAAAGACTAGAAGAGGATAACATAAGTCAGGTAATATGCTACCTTGTTACATTTATGAGATCTTGATTTGAGTGATGTCACAGATTTCCCCTGCTTAACAGCAGTTTGAGTGTTTGGTCTGAGAATCAACCAAACAGTATAAGCACAAGCTGGACTTGCTATACACGGAATGATACTTTGTGATGCTTTTAGATTGAATTCTATATGGTGAATCACAAAGGTGATGTTAACTATATTCATGAAAAGATTCTACATGCTTCCAAGAGGAAAATATGCATTTTGTCTCATGAGATCTCTGAAAATAGTTAAGAGCAGTTTAATGCAAAACTAAGAACATCACAGTTTTAATTTTGTTCTTAGGCGTATAGTTACTGGACTGGTGAGGTCAAGAAGCCCATCTCACCTTTTAAAGTCCACTAAAGCATTCTGTGTGGCAGAATCAGCATTTAGAGTGCTTGATAACTGCAGTAACCCATAAAACAAAAGAAAGAGTTAGCTGACTTAGCTCCCATCGATTGAAAGCATAGAAACTAAAGTTGCAGAATACATGCAAATGTTGCAATGTTGCTTTAATCATAAGCTGCATCAGTTAAGTACAAGAAAACTTAGAGCATACACAAATTAGTCAGGACACTTAAAAAAGGACTCAATTTACTTTTCTAAAGAACTTAGTTTACTCCCCAAAGCCAAAAGATCACTATGGTCAACAGACAATCTAAAGACTCCTATAAATAATGTGTATTGTGCCAATTCATTCCCCCTCACCAATTCGAGCGTTTAGACACAAACACCAATAGTATGGAACACCAGTAACTTTTCTAAATACTCCGTGACAGGATAAAATATGAAAAAAATCTACACTAACAGTATCCTACAAAAGATGAAGGTTGAGCAGCATTCTCCATATCTTCAACTGAAAAAACTAACGAGCAGATTAAGGACTAAGGAGACCCTTTTCCGAGGTAAGCTTAATTGATTAAACATCAATGTGAGAAATAGGAGCAGTGGAAAAAGCAATGATTAATTACATGAAACTCAGGCAACGGTGCTCTAGTCTTTCTGAGAGGAGGTAATGCAGGAGCCTTGAGAATCTGCAAAAAGCACAAACAGAAAGTCTCAGATGAAAGATTAAGTGGAGAAGTCATGTTATTGAAATGTTTTCACAAGGGAGCACTACTTGGAGTACCAACATTTCTGTTCACGGGCCGTGCTTTAAACATTTGGGTTTTGGCTTTTGTGATTTCACTTGACTCTGAGTCCTTGTTGCACCTGAAACTTTTGACCAGAAAGACCCGAGAGCCGATTACCAACTAGTACCGGAAGCAGTTTTATACCAAGATACAAGACTAAGAGGGTGTTTGGATTGGCTTTTAAAAAATAGCTTATAAGCTAAAAGCCAAAAGCCATAAGTTGGTAATACCCAACTTTTAGCTTTTGGCTTATTTTTGTACTTTTCGAGCCTAAAAGTATGTGCTTTTTAAGCACTTTTTATCATTGCCAAACACCACAAAAACTAGAAAAGTGATTAAAAGCCAATAAACACTTAAAATAAGCCAATCCAAACATCTTCTAAGAAACCAAACAATTAAATTAAAAGCATACGTTCGCCTTTGTGCCCTCTGCAGAGTTTCCAGTTCAGGTTCTCTTGGAACAGTAACTTTAGATTTGGGATGTGCCGAGTTAGAGATGGTTGAGGTCTCCTGCAAAACAAAGTAATAGCTCACAAGCTGCAAACAATGATGCTTAAATAGCTTCCAAACATTATCTGTAATGTGAAACCACAATTAAGAAGCCTTCAGACTGTACCTTTTTCAACATCTTGTGAGATAACAGACGTTGATGCTTCAAATGAGCAATCTGGTTTGCAAGATAAAAATGAGGAATTAAAAATATTTCTAGCAGTTCACAACTTTTAGTAATGGGAATATTTTCTTCCTTGACATATCCTAGAGATAGCTAACTAACTCGAGCAGGTTAATTCTGTCATCTGACCATACATGTGAAGGTATATTGTACAGAACAGCATCGTTTAGACAAATAAATCTAATGCCACTAAACCAATATCACTTGGAAGGTGAAAATCATGTTTTTTTTTTAATCTCGAAGAGTAAATGCTACTCCAAATGTCTTACTACCTATTTGCCACTGTTTTCTCAGCATTAACCTTCTCTCAAGCAATCACTGAAGTAATTTCATCAGGCTAGAACCTATTGCCAAAAAGGATACTGTTTTGCACCTAATTTTTTTTTGTTAGGTCTATTTCATGAAACTGAATGACCATGTTTGTTACATGGAGATACATCTGATATTGAGTACCTTAATGTTGTCAGTGAAGTAAAAAAAAAATAGTTTTACCTCCATGCTTTTCTAGCTTCTATCTTTGCCCGTAGCTTTCCATAACCACAACTAATCTAAATTAACTACTTTTCCTGAATAGACCAAGTTCCAAAATATCAAATATCAAATTCCTAGTATTAATTCATGGAGAAGACAGTCCCAAGATCTAGGAAAAAGGTATAACGAGTAAAAATAAGCCGGCATATTTAAACTTGACATACACGAGGGAAAAAAATCCTATGGAAGGAGTTGGATGGATGAAACATTATACTGAAAGAGGACAGAGAAATGAGGTTCCCTTCTGTTTAAGGAATAAATGTGTGAAGTAAACATTTAGAAGCCAACCAGAGTATAACAAAATAATACTATAATCAAAAAGTAATTGAATAACTGCATGCACCTTAAGTAGATAACCGATCTCTAGCTTTTGCCTTTTGGTAGCAAAATTTTCAGATGCCAAAGAATTCTGTGAGCTTGTCACATCAGTCTTGCTAGATGTTTTCTGAAACCTAGCAATTGAAGAATGAGAAAATGCAAGCAAAAAGTTAGTAATACTTAAACTTGTCCAAGAAGTCAAGAGTGCCAATAAACTGAATGACTTGAACTGCAGAAACATACACAAGCCTGAACTGCAGGTTTTAAGTAATGTTGTGATTGACGTAATTATGCAGAAAGCAGTTTCTCTAGATTTTTGGCATGAAGGAATGTAAGAAAACTAATTTTCACTTGGACTTCATCTTATAGTAATTGAAAGTATAGCCTTAAAAAAAGTTAGAATGTATATCTTTTACATACTTCTGTTTAGCCAAATGACTAGCCGTGGGCTTCATTAATGTTGAACCTCTTGCTTTTGAAGATCTTGGCTCCGGATTTGTCTTACAAATTTCATGAGCCCTTTGACCTTTGGATATTGTTCCTGAGGGGGTTCAAGGAAAACTAGTTAAACACTGTTGAAGTCTTGCAAGACATAAGTTGCAATTATTTTTTCTTAACTCTTGCTAGTTAACCATGAGCAAATAGGAGCTAATAAAATTACTGTTTAATCTACTGTTAACAGATTTCTGACACTAAACCTAATAAGCACACTCAGATAGTTAATTTAAAGGCAAGAATATAAAGAGAAAAGAATGGTGAAGCCATACTTATAATCAGATAATAATTCCACGAACCATGCAACTACTAACACTTGCAGTGCCCCAAAGAGTGATTTTGAATATGCATGTTTTTTAGTAACTATTTCTTCTGCAAGTTAGGTCAAATAAGTCCAACAGATTCCGGAACTAGACAAACTAGTATAATTTGATTAAGTGCCTCTTCAGAGTTTAGAGGATAACCCAAATCAGAATATCAGGTTTTAGCTCAAATCTTGCGTTGTGATAGCACACAAGTTTAACTGAAAAACAAACCTATTGAAGAAAAACAAATTAGTACAATTTAAGAGAACCGGATATCAAAAAACCAAACTTGAGTTAAACTCAACACATGATTCGATTAAGATGTGCTAGTATAACAGAACTTCTCTTCTGATACTGCAAAGAGATCCATCAGCTGAATATTCTGATGTGAGTTAAAATTGAGATCAGATTTTGTTGAACTGTTATTAAGCAGCTTTGAAGTTCTTCAACCTGGAAATGCAAAAGGTGAACGAGATAATGCCTACATATATAGTACCTTTAATTTTTGATTTGGAGGGCGAACCAACAGGAGAAATGTATGAGTTGTTGCAATTTGATTTTGCCGTTTTCCCTTCTTGTAACCTTGAGCAACCACTTGAGTTTCCTGCTGTAATCTCTTTCCCCAGGTTTAACTTTATAATGAGAGCTAACAAGTTTCCAAATAAACAGTCAAAATAAAAAAAGAAAAAGTGAGTAAGAAACTACGATAGGAAAATCTCCATTAAGCGGATAAAAGAAATGCTATCAAAAAGATCAACTTATGACTTGTGCTTCTAACACGCATAGTCTATTATAAACGATCCATCTAATTTCTGTAACTCACAATCAATGAATCACGAGATTACATGGAACTAAGGTACATTCCATCAGCATTCTCAGATAATTAGTCTAATAAGATAATTTCAAAACTAACAAGCATCAAATCCAGCAGAAGTGCAGAACAACATATTTAATCTAAACAGATAACATTTCTACTGGCTAAACAATCAGACATCAACACAATATTGAATCCAACGAATTGTGTTTCTCAAATTGAAATAAAAGCTGCAACGCGAATATCACGACTTTATCATTAAACTAGCCGGCGGATATATAATTTTAATTACACTCGTGCAAATTCGTTTATATATGACTTACGAGAAGGCGGATAATTGCCGGCAGTTTGAAACCAGCGTTCGGCTTCTTCAGCCTCGGAAGTTGACTCCGGCCGGCAGAAATCAAAGAACTGAGCGGCGTCAAACTCATATTCCGAGTCAATTTCGGATACGTCCGAACATTCTACAATGAATTCCTCCATTTCTTCGTCCATTGGTTCTAGATATAAAAAATAAATGAATACAAAAAACTGTTGATCAAAAAGTAAGTTATCGAACGAAAAATTCAGAGGAAATCATTGATCTCCTGATTTTTGGTATGTATTTTTACATGGTGTTTTGGTCCCCTGAATGAAATGTAGGAATGCGGACGTCGCGAGGGTTTCGAACGTGAAGGCTTTTATTAAGTTAGAAATGGTTGGAGGCCGAAATTTTCTCGTTATGGTTTGTCTGCAGAGAAGAGAGAAGGCGCATTCTAAGCCAGGACGTAGTGATCCTCGTTTTTCTTTTTATATATGTATTGCGCCGAGGCGGCTTTGAAGTTTGGACTGACTGAAAAAATTTCAAATTTTGCTTGTCCCACTTTGGAA
This sequence comes from Nicotiana attenuata, assembly GCF_001879085.1. Classification (NCBI taxonomy): domain Eukaryota; kingdom Viridiplantae; phylum Streptophyta; class Magnoliopsida; order Solanales; family Solanaceae; genus Nicotiana; species Nicotiana attenuata. The sequence continues at coordinate 27,802 of NW_017674073.1, read as the reverse complement.
ATATCTGATTACAAAAATGGCCAAATTATTATCGCAAAACTTTGTGGACATTTTGGTATTGATCACTACTTTATGTCATTCATTTTCATTTGCGTTCTCTCTCTTTTTTTTTTTGGACGTAATTTCTTGCTTTGGCCAATAAGGGATAATTAGAATGGCTTTTGTTTTCAAATATCTGTTTGTTTACATATTTTAGCCATTTTTTGACAGATTTTGAAACAAAATCTTCAAATCCCAAAAATAACTCTAGAGTAGTTTTTGAAGTTTTTCTATTCACAAAACTTCAAATTCTTTTCAAGTAAAATGCATATCCAAATACAATTTTAACTCATATTCAAAAATTTATTTTTGTAAATTTCAACCAAATCTATGTCCAAACGCTAGCTTAATTTCCCTTCTTTTTTGGGGATTAAAAATACTTGCAAATTCAGGAAAAGTATTACGCTTAAGAGAAATATTTTGGTCGATCAAAATTTGGGAGTCCTACAACTTATATACAAAATGAACATGCAAAAGTGACAATTATTCTAGTAAGTACCAAGTTTGAGAATAAGGTTGGATTGCTGATGAGTTTCATGGTTTGTGAATTCTTGAAAAAAGAGCATATTAATGAATAATGACCAATGAATCATTGATCAAAGGACGATTTTGGGGCTCAAAATCTCGTAAGGGAAAAGAGGCATGCTTCTATGATTATGTTTTGCGCTAATCCAACAGATCATCTTCTCTATTCTCCTGTAAGTTCTAGTTTTTCTTTAAATAAATTAAAATAAAAAAGCAGTTGATGTTCTGTCATGATTTAGAGACAGTAATGATTTTACTTAATTAAAATTAGAGGCGACAATGTACGTACTGTACTTATCTATGATTTTACCCATCCATAAGGAAATAGCGTGACTCTAATAACACGAGCCTTATTTCACTAGTTTTATGTAAATTAATTAATGGACTCGTAATATAAAAGGGCTTATTCAATTAGTATAAACTTAGTGCTCGTTTGAATTGACTTAAAAAAAGTGGCTTTTCAGCAGAAATAACTTTTAAGCCAAAAAACAATAAGTTGGGGTTGTCCAGCTTATTGCTTTTGGCTTGTTTTAAGCAGTTTTTAACTTATTTTAAGCACTTTTCTGACATTCCCAAACACTGAAAAAAGCTAAAAAGAACTTAAAAGCTGATTTGAACAGTTTAAAAGCCAATCCAAACAGCCTCTTAGTACATATGTGATATGCCATGAAAAATGGCATTTGGATGCTTTTCAAAACTAGTTTGATCCCATTATCTAGAGAGTTGAGATATAGACAGAGGAAGTGCCATTTGACATGATCAATGCAAACATAAATACAAAGGATGAAATATAAGACAAAATTTGAGGAGTGAACCCAGCTGTCAGAAGACGGTTTCCAATAGTTGTCTTTGGGATAGAGTCAAAACTTTACAATTTTGATTACTGGCAACAACCTTGTAAGTTGTAACATTATTCAAATTTTGGTGTCACTTATGATCATTTTAAGCAAATTTGTGAGCTTCCCAAATCACAATAGAATTCGAACACTTTGTTTGTTTGTTTAAAAGATTACTTCATAACAGGATTAGACGACCAATTCTTTTTTACAAAAAAATTCATGACCATAATAGTACGGTGTTAGAACCATCTTGTTTTCATTTCGTAAAATGTATGTGTTTGCAATAAAATTTTGATATTCGTAAAAAATAAACTGCAATCACAAAATAAGAGAAAAATATTGTTACTAATTAACTATGAGTACAATTCTGTTTCTCCCTCCTGATTATCTTCGTGATTTTGAGGGTTGAAGCAGCGTATTTCTCGAATGTAAGATGATGCAGCCTCCTGGGATGTATTTGATCTCCAACTTCTTGAACTATTTGATTGTCAAGAAGTATCCGGCCATATTTTGATCTCTTTGTGAATATTCCAAGAGTTTATGGGATTTTCGAGACGCCTTTTCAAGGGAATGTGAATATAAACTTTAATTGCATACCAGGATCTTGAACATGATAATCTTACACAAAATCGTTACAGAAAACATACCTGAAGCGAAATCCATTATCCTGAAGCGGAAGCGTTAATTCAAAATTGGTTTCTCGCACCTTGCCCTAGCTTTCGTTACCGCCGACTATAGTGATGGAAGAGAGAAACAAATATGGTAACCCTAATGGATGGGGAGATGACCAATTTATAAAGGTTCTCATTTAATCCGGTACATCCATCAAGTAACCGATCGGACGGATGAGATTTTCTCATTAGTTAAATATTAATTTCTGATGATCCACAGGGTCATCTTATGTTTTAAAACTCGATTCCGTGTTCCGAGGCATTCAAAACCTCATTTTATTCCTTTTCGATTTGCGTGCATAGCCCGGACGCGTTTTCAGGAAGCCTTTATGTGGAAATTGAGAAAAATAATAATTTTTTGGCTTAAAAAGTTGATTTTAGTTGACTTCGGTCAATGTTTTCGGTAAACGGACCCGAACCCGTGTTTTGACGGTCCCGGTGGGTCCGTAGAAAAATATGGGACCTGGGCGTATGCCCGGAATCAAATTCCGAGGTCCCTAACCCGAGAATTAATTTTTGAAGAAAATTGAAAAGGCTGAAAACGTAATAATTTAAAGGAGTTGATATTGTTGGTATCGGGCCCGCATTTTTGTTCCGGAGCTCGGTGCAGGTTCATTATGATATTTGTACCTTATATGTGAGATTTGGTGAGAAACGAGACTGATTTGACGTGATTCAGACCTTTGGTTGAAAAGTTAGAAGTTTTAAAACTCTTGTGTAGATTTCATGCAATTTGGTGTTAAATTCGTAGTTCTAGGTGTTATTTTGGCGAATTGCCCGAGCAAGTTCATATGATGTGTTAAGACTTGTGTGCGTGTTTGATTTGGAGCCCCGAGGGCTCGGGTGGGTTTCGAATAGGCTACGGGATGTCTGGACTTAGAAAAAAACCAGGTGTTGGATAATTGCAAAGTTGAAGGTCTCGGATCTTGGAAGTGCGGCCGCGGTGGGAAATTCGCGGACCGCAGTAGAGGAATGCGGCCGCGGTGGGAAATTCGCGGGCCGCGATGGAGATTTTGCGGTCGCGCTTGGGATTTTGCGGACCGCGTAGTGAGGATCAGAGGGTGCTATATAAGCGGGATTTTTTATTCATTCTTCAATTTTTCAAACCCTAAAACATAAGAGGTGATTTTCCAAACACTTTTTCTTCCCCAAATCATAAGTAAGTGATTCTTAACTCATTTCTTGCACTCTTTTACTTCATTTTTTCAAGATTTCATCCTAGAATCTTGGATTTTCATGGTGGAATTGGGAATTTTTGGGTAGAACTTAGGAATTTCGAAATTTGGGGATTTAGACCTCAAATTGAGGTTGGATCCCAAAACCAATTGTATATCCGGGCTCGGGGGTGAATGGGTAATCGGGTTTTTGTCCGAGTTTCGGGTTTGGACCAAGCGAGCCTGGGTGTTGACTTTTTCCAAAATGGCCTAAATTGAATTCCTTGAAATTGTGGGTAGTTCCTAAGGCTTAAATTGAATTGTTTGGTTGGTAATTTGGTAGATTCTATTGGTCCGGAGGCTCGTGAGAAGGGAAAAGTGGTGTTTGAGCTTTGAGTTTGGCCGTGGTAGCGAGATAAGTGTTGTGGCTGACCTTAGATTGAGGGATTAGGTATTGTTGTCTATTTGCTATGTGTTTGGTTGTTGAGTACAACGCATAGGTGAAGTGACGAGTATCTATACGTTGTGGTGGAGTCATAGCATACGAGTGAATCTTATTCTTGTGATTGTTGTATTCTTTATTCGTATTGTTCAGGCTTAAACTGGTTATTCTTCATGTTTGGAAATTCTTATCACGTTTTTCCTGGAATTGGATATTGGTTGAGTTTTGACTTAAAGTTGAGATTGACATTGTGAAACTAAATATTAAAATGGGGCTTGTTATTAATAATTCTACTGCCCAGTTGTTATTGTTTTGTTGTTTGGGTGAGGAAGAGTGTAAAGCACGAAGGGTGATATCGTGCCACTGCATATTCATTGTCATGTGAGGAAGAGTGTAAAGCACGAAGGGTGATACCGTGCCATTGCATATTTATTATCACGTGAGGAAGAGTGTAAAGCACAAAGGGTGATTCCGTGCCATTGCATATTTATTATCATGTGAGGAAGAGTGTAAAACACGAAGGGTGATGCCGTGCCATTTTATATTCATTATCATTATTCATTTCATTTGTCATGGTGAGGACGAGAGTAAAAGCACAAAGGGTGATGCCGTGCACTAGTTTTGCTGTATTTTCTTTATTGTTTTATTCTCATGATCTCGTACTTCCCTCAGCATGTTTACCCATCCCGTTATTATGTGTTTAGCTTATATTATTTGTTATTATGCCCGTATATTACTTAACTGCACAAGTTTATGTACGTGTCTTGTCCTAGCCTCGTCACTACTTCGCCGAGGCTAGGCTCGGCACTTACCAATACATGGGGTCGGTTGTATTGATACTGCAATCTGCACTTTCTATGCAGATTTCGGTACCGGACCGTGTTAACCCGAGTGGAGTTGCTGCCTTCAGTCCAACAGGAGACCCAAGGTAGCTCTGCCGGCATTTGTAGACCCTGGAGTCCCCTTCCAGTTATCCTAGTTTCTTATTTTCTTTCAGCCAGTATTTGTAGTGACTCTCAGAAGTCGTGGATTGTGACACCAGATTTTGGGTAGTCGTGTATTAGTACTTGGATTATTATGAGATTTCGCACTCCTTTAATCTGTCTTGGTTTAAATTGCTGCTATTTATTGAATTGGTTAGTGTTAGCATATTTACATCTCTATCTATTTGCTTGCCTAGCATTCTGAAAGGTTAGGCGCCCTCACGATCCCAAGGGTGGGAAATCCGGGTCGTGACAAGTCGGTATCAAAGCACTAGGTTGCCTAGGTCTCACAATTCACGAACAAGCTAGGTAGAGTCTGAGGGATCGGTACGGAGACGTCTGTGCTTATCCCCCAGAGGCTACATAGTTTAGGAACAATTTCACCTCTATTCTTCTCTGTCGTGCGATTTGATCTCTCAATGCTAATTGAACTTTCTACTCTTGTCCTTTTGCGAATGGCGAGAACACGTACCGCTTCATCAGCTGATCAGCAGCCCGAGCCCTCAGTGGCAGCTCCTACGAGTGGCAGAGGATGAGGCCGATGCCGTGCTAGAGCCCGAGGCAGAGGCAGGGCTCAGCCTAGAGCTCGAGAAGCATCACCAGTAGCAGAAACTCAGGTGGAGTTTGATGATGAGGTCCCGGCCCAGACTGTTCTTGCCGGACCAACTCAGGTTTCAGAGGGGTTCATAGCCACCCCATTGCTTCGGGATGCTTTGGTCCGTCTAGTGGGCCTTATGGAGAGTGTTACTCAGGCTGGCACAATCCCTGTAGCACCAGCCATGTCTCGGGCTGGGGGAGGAGCACAGACTCCCGCTACTCACACTCCGGAGCAGATGGCTCCTCAGTTTCAGACACCAGCAGCTCAGCCAGTTGGGTAGTTCCGCCGGGTGTTGCAGCACAGACCGGTGATGGATCAACTATGTCTTCTGATGCTTTGTGGATATTTGATAGGTTTACCAAGCTTTTCACCACTACCTATGGCGGTACATCTTCAGAGGATCCCCAGGACTATCTGGATAGTTGTCATGAGGTGTTACTGATAATAGGCTAGATTTATGTAGTTTGGCGACTGTTTATGCCCCAACTTGACTATGCTTCACCGTTCTAGGAAGGTTAAGTGACAATAAAATGGCTCTAATTGTGAATTTCATGTTTTGCAGGAGCAAGTTGTGCTTATGAAGACTTAGGACAGTGTTTGGAGCTAAATTAAAGCAAGGGAAGACCCTCGGAGCTGAGTACGTGTGAAAGAAGAAAGAAACGAAGAGAAAAAGGCTGATTCACTCTAGCGCGGCCTTAGCGCGACCACGCTAGAGCAGAAAATAGAGGCAGAACACTCAGCCATTAGCGCGGTTCGAGCGCGGTTCGAGCGCAGCCGTGCTAGTCCATCCGGAGTGCAGAAATTTCAGGGGCAAACTTGGAAGTTTGGGGGTAATTCCACTTAACCTATAAGAGGTCCAGCTCGCCCAAAAAGACATTATAAAGGTTTTTATAGTTTTTGTGAAGGCAAGAAGAGGCAAGAGGCAAGGAGGATAATTCGACATCGAGTTTTACCTTTCTTCCTTTTGTATTTATCATTCATGTTGAATTTTGCTGTTATTATGAACATGATTATGAGTAGCTAATTATTTAGTCTAGGGTTTTGATGGAACCTGTTGAGGATGAACTTCTTGTTATGTTAATATAGTTTTCCCAGTTTAATCTCTATTTGTTCAACTACGTTCTTGTTGTAGTTAATTGATAGGATCCTCAATTAGCTGTGCCTATTTAGTGTGTATTACTCGGGAGAGAGTGCATATTTAGGTAGTTGTTGAACAACACCACTCCCAAAGTATATGAGGAATCAATGACCGAGGGTTTAAAGGTGGGATTAGAGATAATGAAACCTTGGGTGTGATCTAAAGTGAGCTGTAATGAAAGCCAGCTAGCGTAACTCGGGAGAGTGCGTCTAGTAAATTGTCGTAATTACTCGGGAGAGATTTACGGTAATAAGAGTGCTCATGAACGATAGAGACGATTAGGAAATTCTATGCTAAACATAACAGTAAGGGATTCCATCAATAGGGGAAATCACAACTTTAGATCCTTCTCTTAATTGTTTACAACTCATTCATAGTTAGCTTTTAGTTTACTTAAATTTACTCAGTTATAGTTAGTAAAAATATCACCAATTGTTATTCAAAATATCCGGGAAGTTGATTACGAAGAATTTAGTGAGTCTAACAAAAGTAATTGGTAGGTTAATTCCCTGTGGGATTCGACTCTGGGCTAAATACCCTGATTATATTTGCAACGACCACTTGTCCTTTTTATAAGGCATAGTTGGGCGTGATCAAATTTTGCCGCCGTTGCTGGGGAATTAACGGTGTTATCAATTACAATTGAAAGAAATACAAAAATTCTTAGTCTAGTCAGTTTTCTTTATTTTCAATCCAGACATTGAAATTTTAACGATTGTTAACTTGGTTGTACAGGTGCATGCCTAGAAACTCATCGAGAACTGGTGAAGTATTTGAAGCATTATCAGATCCCGAAAATTTTTTCAAGGCCTTGAATCGGGCCAACCGGAAAAACAAATAACAACAATCAACTGAACAACTTGAACGAGACATGGGGGATCGCGAGATAGACCCAGCTGCGCCAGAGTGGCGCCTCTTGTGCCAGAGGCTCCTCTATATGACTGGGCGCAACCTACAACAGAGAATTTGGCCACAACGATATTAGTCCCGCAGATACAGGCCGAATCTTTTCAAATCACAAACAACATGTTGCACTTGTTTCAAAACAAGGGACTATTTTCGGGGTCATACATTGAAGATTCTCAACAGCACTTGAAGAATTTCCTGTGAATGTGCAAAACTCAGAGGCAACCCAACGTAACTCAGGAAGCAATAAAGTTGTTATTGTTTCCATTCTCAGTGACAGGAGCTGCCCAGACTTGGTTAAATTCACTCCCCATTAATTCCATCACGACTTGGGAGGAGTTAGTCAAGCAATTTGTGAATAAGTTTCATCCACCCAACAAGACTGCTCAGCAAATTGATGAAATTTTGAGCTTCAAACAGAAACCAATGGAAACACTGCAAGAAACATGGGAACGATTCAAAGGGATGTTGGTTATACGTCTGCACCACGGTATTCCAGAGCAAATGTTGGGGCAGCGGTTTTACATGGGTCTGACAGATAGCGTGAAGGCTAATGTTGATGCTTCAGCTGATGGAGCATTCTTGAGCAAAACATGGAGAGAAAGCCAAGTCCTGCTTGACAAGATGACACAGAATTCGGGGTGAACAACCAGGAATGCACCTATCACTCCAGTAGTTCATTCAGTGCCCTTAGATCCATCCAACACTCTTGCTGAAAATATGGCCACCTTAATGACACAAATGAGTATACTCACCAAAAAGGTGGAAGAGTCAGGGCAGAAGCAGCAGGTGCACATTGTAGATACAACCAATGGGGGCTTATGCAAATCTTTCATTAGTCAGCCAATTGGTAGCCAATGGAATGCAGAGAGTGATCATCATCATTACCTTGAGACATGAATTATGTGTCTAATTATGGGGGCCAGAAACAGGGTGGTCAGAATTGGGGCCAGCAGAATCAGCCATACAGGCCAGTCCACCCACAGTATAACAATAGAAATATGGGAGCCATGTGACCTCACAATAATGTGGCGCCCTACCAAAGGCCATAGGGATACAACAATCAAAATCAGCAGTAGGGTTATCATCCTCCTCAGCAGCAACATGGTGGGAGACAGGAAGATGGGTTTGCTAGACTCGAGGCAATGATGCAGCAGGTTATTGGGTCAAATGCGAAAATGAGTAAAAGAGTAGATGCACATGAGTCAGCTATAAAGAATATTAAAGTGCAAATGGGCCAGATTTCGATGTCTTTGAATAATCGTCCTTATGGGACATTGCCTGCAGACACTCAGGTAAATCCAAAAGATCAAGGCCCGAAGCAGCTGATGACAGTGAGTCTACGCAATGGCAAAGACTTAGACTTGGAGCAAGAGAGGGCTCGAGAAAGTAGACAGGCTGAGACACTTGTACCAGTGCCCATTGAGCTGGATGATTCAACAAAACCAACAGAGGTGACAGTACAGCCTGCCCAGGAAGAAACCAACACACAGATTGAGACTTAGAAAGAAGCTGAGACAGCCTAGGAACCGGTAGTTGAGGTGGTGTCTGACAAAGAGAAAACCCAAATCGTCGGGAAGAAGAGACCTCCAACACCATTCCTACAGAGGCTGGCCAAATACCAGAAATAGGAACAATACAAGAAATTCTTGGAGATGCTGAAACAAATCCAGGTAAATATTCCATTGATTGATGCTTTGAAGGAGATGCCTGGTTATGCAAAAATGATGAAGGACTTGATGTCGTGGAAATTCGACTTCCAAGATTTGGCCACAGTGACTCTAACTCAGACCTGCAGTGTTGTGGTGACTAGACCAGTTGCTGAGAAGTTGTCTGATCCAGGGAGTTTTATAATTCCCTGCACCATTGGTAACTTTGCCTTTGCCAAGGCACTTTGTGATTTGGGGTCTAGCATAAATCTTATGCCCCTGGCGATCTATAAGAGGTTGGGGATTGAACGAGCTAGACCCACGTCTATGTTGTTGCAGCTGGCTGACAGAACTATGAAAATACCCTCTGGTATTTTGGATGACGTGTTGATACAGGTAGGGAAATTTGTATTCCCTGCAGATTCTGTGATTCTGGATTGTAAGGTGGATGAAGAAATTCCCATAATTTTGGGAAGGCCGTTCTTGGCCACAGGGAGAGCTCTCATTGATTGTGAAACTAGGGACCTCAAGATGAGGTTGAATGATGAGGAGATAACATTCAACGTGCAGAAATCTATGAGGCGACCAAGTGAATTCGCCAATTGTTCTCTTATTGATGCCGCAGATGTAATCGTGGAAGCGGATGATGAGACATTGAATATTGAGGATCCTCTTGCTACATGTCTTGTGAATTTAGATGAGGTGAATGGGGAAAAATTGGCAGAATGGGTGCTGGCTTTAGAGGGCAGAGGGTTTTGGGATATAACACTTGAATTCGAGCCCCTGCACTTAGAAAACAGAGAAACGCCTCCAGCCAAGCCGTCCATAGAAGAACCACCAAAGCTGGAGTTGAAGCCACTGCCCGCCCATCTCAGGTATGCATTCTTAGGACCTAACTCCACATTACCTGTTATTATCTCATCTAGTTTGTTAGATGTGCAGGCACAATAGCTTTTGCAGGTACTCAAGGAGTGCAAGACTACCATTGGGTGGACCAGGGCGGACATTAAAGGGATCAGCCCGACATATTGTATGCATAAAATTCTGCTGGAAGAAGGGCACAAACCTTCTAGGGAGCACCAAAGAAGGCTGAACCCCAACATGAAGGAAGTGGTGAAGAAGGAGGTGATTAAGTGGTCGGATGCGGGAATCATTTTCCCCATCTCTGACAGCAACTGGGTTAGCCCAGTGCAATGTGTTCCTAAGAAGGGTGGTATGACGGTGGTCAAAAATGATAACAATGAGCTGATCTCTACAAGAACTGTCACAGGCTGGAGAATTTGCGTGGACTACAGGAAATTAAATCTGGCCACCCGGAAAGACCACTTCCCACTTCCCTTCATTGATCAGATGCTTGACAGACTGGCAGGGAGGTCCCACTTCTATTTTCTGGATGGGTACTCAGGGTACAACCAAATCTCCATTGCACCAGAGGATAGAGAGAAGACCTCTTTCACATGTCCATATGGAATTTATGCTTTTCGGAGGATGCCCTTTGGCCTATGCAATGCACCCGCCACATTATAAAGGTGCATGATGGCCATATTCACTGACATGGTCGAAGACATAATGGAGGTGTTCATGGATGATTTCTCAGTGGTGGGAAACTCATTCGATGAGTGCCTTACAAATCTGACCCGAGTGTTGAAAAAATGTATCGAGACTAACCTTGTACTTAATTGAGAAAAGTGCCATTTCATGGTATAAAAGGGTATAGTCTTGGGACACAGGGTATCAAGCAAGGGAATCGAGGTGGATCGTTCTAAAGTTGATGTGATAGCAAAGCTGCCACCCCCACATCAGTCAAGGCAATCGGAGCTTCCTCGGGTATGCCGGTTTCTACCGGAGATTCATAAAAGACTTCTCAAAAATTGCCAACCCTCTCTGTAAGTTGTTAGAAAAAGATCACCCTTTCATGTTTTCTGATGATTGCAGGGTAGCATTCGAGGAGTTGAAAAAGAGGCTAGTCACAGCACCCATCATTGTTGCCCCCGACTGGGAGCAACCATTCGAACTCATGTGTGACGCCAGTGACTATGCAGTGGGGGCAGTGCTAGGACAGCGGAAAGACAAGCTAATGCACCCAATTTACTATGCCAGTAGAACGTTGAGTGGAGCCCAACTGAACTACACTGTGACTGAAAAGGATATGCTTGCTATGGTGTCGCATTTGACAAGTTCAGATCATACCTGATTGACTCTAAGGTAATTGTATACACTGATCATGCTGCTCTCAGGTACTTGATTGAGAAGAAGGAGTCCAAACCGCGCCTGATTCGTTGGGTGCTGTTACTGCAAGAGTTCGACCTGGAGATTCGTGACCGTAAGGGCACAGAAAACCAAGTCGCTGATCATCTATCGCGACTTGAAGGAGCTGAAAACTCAGTTGAGGTAGAGGATATTCTGGAAACCTTTCAGACGAGCAGCTACTCGCCACAAGCCTTGAGGAAGTGCCATGGTATGCAGACTTTGCAAATTACCTAGCAAGCAGTATAGTTCCCTATGACCTTTCCTCTGTGCAAAAGAAAAAGTGTTATCGTGACTGCCGCATGTATTACTGGGATGAACCTTATCTGTTTAGAATATGTGTTGACAATATGATCCGGAGGTGTGTCCCCGAGATAGAACAATCTTCTGTTTTGCAGGCATGTCACGCATCGGCATATGGCGGACATTTTGGAGGAGACAGGATGGCAGCAAAAGTTCTAGAAGCCGGGTTCTACTGGCCAACAGTGTTTAAGGATGCACATCAATGGGTGAAAGGTTGTGATGAATGTCAGCGGACCGGGAACATTTCCCGGCGCCATGAGATGCCCATGAACCCAATTCAAGAGGTTGAAGTGTTCGATGTATGGGGGATAGACTTCATGGGCCCCTTCGTCAGCTCCTTTGGCAATAAGTATATACTGGTTACTATAGATTACGTGTCCAAATAGGTGGAAGCTGCAGCACTACCCACCAATGATGCAAGAGTGGTAGTGGGGTTTTTGAAGAAGAATATATTCACCCATTTCGGGACCCCGAGAGCTATTATCAGTGACGGAGGCACTCACTTCTGCAATTGAGCCTTCGAGAAATTGCTAGCAAAGTACGATGTGCGCCACAAAGTGGCAACCTCATATCATCCTCAGACCAGTGGACAGGTCGAAGTATCAAATAGAGAGATAAAGAGTGTACTAACCAAGACTGTGAACGCCACAAGAACTGATTAGGCAAAAAAGTTAGATGATGCCCTCTGGGCCTACAGAACCGCTTTTAAAACACCAATTAGTATGTCACCATATAAGTTGGTGTTCGGGAAGGCCTGTCACTTGCCAGTGGAACTACAACATAGAGCTTGGTGGGCAATGAAACAGCTGAATTTGGACATCGAGGCTGCAGGAATAACTAGAGTCACAGAATTGCATGAGCTAGACGAGTTCCGATATCTTGCTTTCGAGAGCACGAGGTTATACAAGGAAAGAATGTAGAGGTTGCACGACAAGAACATTGTTGAGCAAAATTTCACTCCCGGAGACATGGTGTTGCTTTATAACTCACGACTAAGGATATTTCCGGGTAAACTCAAGTCACGATGGTCTGGACCATTTCGAGTGGTCGAAGTGCTCCCTTCGGGTGCCATAGAGATTGCTTCAGAGAAAGACTCTCATATATTTAGAGTCAATGGGCAAAGATTAAAACCATATGTGGGAATGGATGAACCCAAGGAAGTGTCAGTGATCCATCTGACTGAACCTCAGAGGTCGAACGAGCCTTAAATGCGCTCATCTGCGTCGTGCTGCGATGTTAAATCAGGCGCTGCATGGGAGGCAACCCATTTACTTATTGTAACTGTCGTGCCACGACATTAACTAAGGTGCTGGTTGGGAGGCAACCCACTGCGTAGTGACATTAGTATAGTTAGTATTTGTTATTTTTTGATTTTGGTAAGTACTAACCAATGCAGGTGAGCTTGGGCGAGTATAATTCCATCAGGCACGGAAGGAACAAGTAAAAAAGTGGAAAAATTTTGAGGCCCAGTAGCGCGCCCGCGCATATGGCCAAACATTCTGCCTCAACTTTACGCCCAGGAGCACGCCCGCGCTACAACCGTGCTAGTGGCCGTGCATGAAGCGCGCCCGCGCTAATGGCCACGCTAATGACCGCGCATATGGCCAAGTACACTATTTCACTAGCGCGGCCGCGCTCGAACCACGCTAGTGCCGGTCCGCCTAACTTAACAATTTTTTTATTATCTTATTTTGTTTTAGTTTGTTTAATCCTCCCCCCCCCCACGCCTATGAGCCCCAAACGCCTAAGAACCCCAGCCCTAATTCCCATCTTCTCCTAACTCCTCTCTTCTCCAAATTCTCCTCTCCTCCATTCCCAAATAATCCCAACCCAATTTCCCCAAGGTTCAAGCCAAGCGCCCCTCCACTACTCTTCTTCACTTCTCACAATCTTCTCTCACTGCAGGTAAGGTTTTTTTTTCCAATTCTTATAGATTTTCATTTGATTTATTAATTATGTAGTAGTTTTTTTCCTTCTCTTTTCTTAGAAGTAATTTGTAGTGTATGTGTAGTGCTTGTGGGTGGTGATGTTTGTGGAGTTGTATCTTCTAACTTAGTTGGGTGAATTTGGGGAAATTGTGATAGTAATTGGGGTACTACATGTTTAATTGGGGGTTCCGGTATATGGTGCCCACAAAGTGTTTGTGTAAATGCCACAGTGAGTGTAAATGGGTAATTGTGACCAATTGTGCGGGTGAAGTCCGAGTAACCGCAGTTGAGTCACACCTTTTGTGCTGTGCTAATGCTATTCTTCTTCCAAGTACTATGGCTCCCTCCAGGAAACGCCGAACCACCGGTGCTTCATCCAGCGGTCAAGATGGATCTTCCAGGGCGTGTAGTTTAGCTCCTACTCGCCCTTTTGATAGCAGCCGGTTCGTCTCCGCCAAAGCTCAGGACCGCTTTGCGGATACGGCCCCTAAGAAACCAATACCGGAGAGGGGCATAGATATAGGGTCGCTCCAGCTGGGTTGCCCTAACTTGTATAGTGAGCTGGTCAGGCGGGGGCTACAAATCTTCTTTGAAGAGCCGGACGAGGGGAATTTGATGGTTGTCCGTGAATTCTACGCCAACGTAAAAGAACATGTGAATGGTGTAGTAACTGTACGCATGAAGGCGGTGGATGCCTCTGTTGAGGCTATTCAGAGGATATACCAGCTGCCCGAACCTGTGGGGGAGTACGATGACTATTATGAAATGTATGGGAGGAAATACACCCAATGGGAGATGTTCTTTGAAACCATTTGTGTACCCGGCAAGGAAATTGTATGGATGAAGTATAGGAAGAAGTTTCATTCCGCGGCGCTCACTTTTGAAGGGAAGTGCTAGTTGTATGTCATCAACAACCGCTTGATCCCGTCTTCCAACACCACAGAGGTGAATGCTCCTCGAGCTGCTTTAATTTGGTGCTTTGTAAATGGTCACAACTTTGACGTGGCCAAGCTCATTCACGAGGAGATGTTTACCCGTCGTCCGGTGAAGAGGTATGGGTTCTTTTTCCCTTCCTTAGTTACTAGACTTTACCGGGGAGCTCGGGTGCCAAAAAATTTGAATGTGGATGGGTTAGTGCCAAGAGACTCCAAGTTTTGAGCTGATAAGGTAACTACTGGGAAGGAGCCTGTGGCAGCTGGTGGTGGTGATAGTGCTGAATCCGATGACTCTGTGGAAGGGGAGGCTGAGCAGGAGGAAGCAAGGGCCGAGTCACCAGCCCATGAGCAAATTGCAGAGGCAGCAGGACCATCTGGGGCTTCTCGGGTTACCCGATTCACAACTTTAGAGCGGGAGGTGGCAGGGTTGCGTACGTCGGTTGCCGACTTAGGTACACGTGTTGATGCGATGGCCACCCAGCAGGTTAAATCGAAAAAGAAAATATTGGGCTGGCTGCGAGCTCTTGGTCGTGCATTCAATTTGAACCCGGACACGGTCTCCGATCAAGAGTGATCAATCAGGGAAGTTCCTTTACCTCACTGTTCTTTATTTTGTATGCCATGAGGACATGTCTTCCTTTTAAGTGTAGGGTGGGGGATACTTCAATGTATGTGTATATATGTATGAACTTGACTATTTTATGTTTTCTTTGTTTTTCTTGATTGTTTTTGTGGTTTTGAGTAGAAGTCAAATTAGGTAAGTCGACTTGTCCCGACGAAGGATCTCTTTCGACGGGGTTCTTGAGGGATTAAGTCGACGTGAAAATCTGAAAAAAAAACAGAAATATGTTGGACTCTTCCTGAGGACGGATCTTCTAGACAGTTTTCTTGAGGGAAGTAAGTCTAAAGAAAATACCAAAAAGATTTTGTTTGTTTTAGGTAGTGTAGTAACTCCCCCTTGGTTTTTCTTTGGGCCACGGTTCTTTTCCAAGGGTTTTGCTTGAATCGGGTGTAGTTAGTTTTTTTTGTTTCTAGTTTTTAGTTGGTACTTATGGGCGATGAGCTGAAATAGGAAGAGAAGCCCTTAGCGTTGATACACCTGAACACAGTAGGTACTAGAGTGTGACACTTAGTCTCAATGGTTGATTCTTGTTAGAGTGCCTTAAATTGTATGTTTGTAATTGACTTGAGTACTCAAATGAGAGTGTCTTGATAAGCCAATCTGGAGTGAGTCATGTGCCATGCGTGTGTGAGTTGTATTCTATTCTATGCTCTGCACTTGATGCCTAGAACTTGCCCCGTGTGTTTGCAAAGCGAAATAGTAGGTTTATTCAGTCTTAGAAGTGATATAGGTATTTCTTTGTTAAGCCAGATATATAAAGTAGACCCACCTAAATGTGATACATCGTAGTTAACCCCGTTGAGCCTATAAGCCTGTTTCTTTGGCAACCACATTACAAACCTTACCCAATTGTTTGAACAACCCTTCTGTTTGAACCCCTTTACCTCCCATGAGCACTTGAATGGTTATGAAATATGCAAAAGTTAAAGTATGGGGTGGCGGTTTGGTTTTTGAGTGGAACCAATAGAATAGAGAAAAGGTGCAGTATTTTGAAAAATAAAAGAATAAGCGCCACTTAAAAAAAAGAGAGAATAAGTAAATGTAGTACTTGATAAGTGGTGACTTGATACAATTGCACCTAATGGAGTTTGGGGTATTATAAATAGAAGTGTGGTGGAATGTCTGGTCTAACATAAGTATGGTGTCGAATGCGAATGTGATTGTATTAAAAGTGCTTAGGGAGGTTAGTCACTATATCCAAATATATCCTACCCGTCCATTAGCCTACATTACAACCAAATGAAGTCCTAATTGATCTTAGACTGAATGGGCTCGATTAGTAGAGTAGTACACTAAGGGCAAGCCTGTCGTGCATCTATGTGGCATATGAATTTTCTTTCTGAGAGTGAGCAAATTTTGTCTATCTAAGTTCCTAATTGTTCTTAATATTATTTGTGGAACTACTCTCTTGTGTGATGTGAGGGCATTTGATTCACGAAGGAAAGGTAAGTCTTGACCTCTGTATAGAGTAATTTGAGTAAGTATGAATATTGCACGGCACGTAAGAGTCGACTCTTGAGACAAAGATGTTACACTACTAGACACAACTTTGGTGATATGTTCTTGGTGTGATACATTAGGGAAAAGCTTAGTGAAGGAACCTTTATAGAGTATGGTGGATTGCTCGGGGACTAGCAATGATTTAAGTGTGGGGTGTTGATAATAGGCTAGATTTATGTAGTTTGGCGACTGTTTATGCCCCAACTTGACTATGCTTCACCATTCTAGGAAGGTTAACTGATGACTAAATGGCTCTAATTGTAAATTTCATGTTTTGCGGGAGCAAGTTGTGCTTAAGAAGACTTAGGACAGTGTTTGGAGCTAAATTAAAGCAAGGGAAGCCCCTCAGAGCTGAGTACGTGTGAAATAAGAAAGAAACGAAGAGAAAAAAGGCTGATTCACTCTAGCGCGGCCTTAGCGCGACCGCGCCAGAGCAAAAAATTGAGGCAAACACTCAGCCATATGCGCGACCATTAGCGCGGTTCGAGCACGACCGCGCTAGTCCATCCGGAGTGCAAAATTTTCAGGGGCAAACTTGGAAGTTTGGGGGTAGTTCCACTTAACCTATAAGAGGTCCAGCTCGCCCAAAAAGACATTATAAAGGTTTTTATAGTTTTTGTGAAGGCAAGAGGCAAGGAGGATAATTCGACATCGAGTTCTACCTTTCTTCCTTTTGTATTTATCATTCATGTTGAATTTTGCTGTTATTATGAACATGATTATGAGTAGCTAATTATTTAGTCTAAGGTTTTGATGGAACCTATCGAGGATGAACTTCTTGTTATGTTAATATAGTTTGCCCAGTTTAATCTCTATTTGTTCAACTACGTCTTGTTGTAGTTAATTGATAGGATCCTCAATTAGCTGTGCCTATTTAGTATGTATTACGCGGGAGAGAGTGCATATTTAGGTAGTTTGTGAACAACACCACTCCCAAAGTATATGAGAAATCAATAACTGAGGGTTTAAAGGTGGGATTAGGGATAACAAAACCTTGGGTGTGATCTAAAGTGAGTTGTAATAAAAGCCAGCTAGCGTCACTCGGGAGAGTGCGTCTAGTAAATTGTCGTAATTACTCTGGAGAGATTTATGGTAATAAGAGTGCTCATGATCGATAGAGACGATTAGGCAATTCTATGCAAAACATAACAGGAAGGGATTCCATCAATAGGGGAAATCACAACCTTAGATCCTTCTCTTAATTGTTTACAACTCATTCATAGTTAGCTTTTAGTTTACTTAAATTTACTCAGTTATAGTTAGTAAAAATATCACCAATTGTTATTCAAAATATCTGGGAAGTTGATTACGAAGAATTTAGTTAGTCTAACAAAAGTAATTGGCAGATTAATTCCCTGTGGGATTCGACTCTAGGCTAAATACCCTAATTATATTTGCAACGACCGCTTGTCCTTTTTATAAGGCATAGTTGGGCGTGATCAGTTACATAACATGGGGATAGTACAGACCAATGGGGTCGACTTTTCTACCTTTCATTTGTCAGGTTCTGTCAAGAAATGGTAGAGAGTTTTTGTTTAGCCAGACCAACTGGGTCGCCTGCTTTGACTTGGGACCAGTTCTCTCAGCTATTTCTCGAGAAGTTCCTTCCTGTTACTATGAGAGAGGACTATCACAGGCAGTTCGAGCGTCTCCAGTAGGGCAGCATGTCCGTTACTCAGTACGAGACCCACTTTATTATCTGGCCCCGACACTGCTCTTATTATAACTCCTACCGAGTACGAGAGAGAGGGTGAGGTAGGT